>NW_027180793.1:0-29406 GCF_040956055.1 Brachionichthys hirsutus | reverse complement strand
AATGTTTATACATGTAAGTGATATGGATTTCGACATCAATTGTGTCAACAAGGAGCAAAAAAAGTTCTCTGTCAGAATGCTGCATGGTTACCACGACTCTATAACCATCTGTAACGATTTAGACGAACGTTTAACGGGTTAAACTGTTTTAAGGTCAGGGCCCTGCTTTTAGTAACACTAGTGGATCATGACGTAGCCTGAGGTTTGGCCTTGCTCTTTCCATCCATTCTATTTCGTGACGACCAGCTGCGTTCCCGGACAGACCTGCTTGTGAACCCCCATCCTCCGCAGGCCAACTAAACAAGCAGGAAGGTGTGATTTTCACTGAGTTAAGCGCTCTGCTGCTGTGAAGATGGGCTCTCTGACAGGATAATTGTCCCTCCTGGTGGTGTGAAACAGCCAGGAATCACTGAGAAAAAAAAACCTGTACCCTGGAGTGACACCTCAGGCCTTTGGAATAAGCCTCATAAACCAGTGACCCCACCCCGAGTGTAAATCACAGATGCCGTGGAGATTTTGGCCAAAACACAGAGAGCCTTTGGGTTAATGATGGAAGCTGAGAGATTGCAATAGTTCTCTTACTCAGGAAATAATGCTGAACTCCGTGTATCATTTCATTAAACTCAAATTGTATGTCCTTCTTTGAGTTCTCTGTTATCAAAACGGTGAATGTGTGAAATCACTGAGCCATGTTTTAGAACACGATAGTTTATCTGAGGGTTTGGAGCCTTGCTGAGTTGGGGAGTCAGCCTGCTGTGCACACACACACACACACACACACACATCTATACCCAACTTGTAAATATGGAAAAGTGCTTGAAAATATAACATTAATACTTCAGGAGGGTTAAAAATTGAGGAGTATTTAAACTTTTTAAAGAGAAAAGCAATGTTTTCTTAACTTTCTGAGAATATTGATTTAATATATAGTTGCAGCTTTTTAGCTCAGTTTAGAATTAGGACAGATGACAACATTTCTTTTTCTGCTCTTCTAAATCTCATTAGTTAACATGTTATTACTATTATGTTTTTTAAGCCAGGCAGACATCAAAGTCTGTTACTCCTCCTGTACTCTCCTCTGTAAATTTTGGTGTCTCACCACAAAGGTAGACTCCAGTATTTTTCCACTAGGTATGCAAGCTAAGATAAACAACTGAACCCCCCGTGGATGAGAGAATGACAGTTCTATCCCAAAATGTTATTAAATTATTTAAACTATCATTGGAGTTGAGCCTCGTTGTACTTCTTTGTCCCCAAGCAGCCTCATCTGCAGGGCAGCATCGTAGAACCGGTCCTGACACAAAGGAACACTTCTATCTGGAGGAATCTTTTTTGGTGACATGATCCACTGACGCTGTAGCTGCTGCAGGTCATCATGGGAAAATCCAAGATAGGAAAATAAACCGCATGCAATTTAAAATCTTCAGACTATCTCTTTTTCTTCTCGTGCATGCAATGCTACCAAGATTTATAAAAATAATTTCACTCCAGTTTGGAACCTTTGGATTATTATTAATATTATTATAAAAGGGTTATTTGACACAGATCTTGTTGCTGTATATTATTGCTTTATATTTTCAAAAACTCCATTAAATCTGTAATTAAAAGTCAAGCATTGATTTTCTTCTGTTTTTTTTTCTTCCTCTTTTCTTTTGCTCATGTAGACAAGTTTCCTCTCTTGATAGCAAAGTCCCGAATTGAGGCTGCCAACATATGTACTTCCAGTCAATTTCAATTCAAATACATTTTCATTTTAAACACATGAAACTCAGTATTTCGCACAACGTCACCTGGCAAGTGAGCAAAAGTAGTCGGACCAGTTGGCAGGAGATGAGAGGGAGAGGAACCGGCTCTACTGGTCCGTCAGGGGAGCAAACGCACGGACAGCAAACACACATCCGTTTTCTCTGTTTGCTTCCAGAGAAAAGAACCAGGCCATTGTTATTAGTGGGTATAAGTGTGTATTATATAACAGTCGGTCCAAACTGCCATTCAAATTTGTGCATTTTTGCATATTGCTGGCAAAAAAAGATTTTATTGCGCCATCACATCACTCTATCCGTCATTTCAACCATAAACCATTGCTGTGTGACGGGAACTCCCTTTCAACACAGCGCTTTATGTTTGTCCCCCCCCCCCCCCCCCCACACACTTATTTATAAAAGTGAAGATGAGGATTTAATACAAAAACAGCAACTTGCTAGATTTTTTAGTGACATCATTCATTCAAGAAGGTTTTTTCCAAAACCTCCTCTCTAACTTTTGTGAATCACTCTAACGCTTCCTTTTCAGCAATGACTATTTGAATGACAGGAGTTTCCTGATAATAGACAAGCGTGCACAGGGTGTGTGTGTGTGTGTGTGTGTGTGTGTGTGTGTTGTGTGTGTGTGTGTGTTGTGTTGTCAGCTGTTGCAGAGATGTGCATTTCAAGATGCTTCGTCACTCAGTCGGATGTTCCCTTTAGCTTCTGCACGATTGTGCGGGGATAAGAACGCATTCCTCTTTTTGAATGAGAATAACTTTAGATCGTGATCAAGACTGCTGGATTTACTTGAAGGCAGCTGCCAATGCCACAGTCTCTCGGCTTTAACCGCCTTGCGGGTCACAGCTGGCTCCGGGCGAGAGGCGGGGTACACCCCGGATGTGTCGCCAGCGCATCGCAGGGACACACATAGACCGACGTCCACTCACGCGCACACTCATACACTCACACCCACAGACAAATTGGAGCTATTGCTTCACTTAAGTTGCATGCTTTTGGAGGTGGGAGGAATTTTAAATCTTCGATTTAAGATTTAAGATTAATCCCCAAATTATTTTTATACTATACGGGCAGCACGGTGGCACAGTGGTTAGTGCTGTTGCCTTACAGAAAGAAGGTTCCAGATTTGACACCTCTCCAGCTAACAGTTTACGCTCCAAACTGCGATCCACACTGGACTTGCGGTTACCCTCCGGTCCCCAACCCAAGTCCTTGTGCTCTAAGCTTCTGCCACAGAATTATGGTGTAATATTCCACATATTAGAAACTTTAAACGATGAATTTGTTAAACACGTAGCAGATCTTAAATGGCTGCATCCAATCCAATGACGCGAGGTTAATATTGATGGATATGGACCGCACTTTTTCCTCCTCTCTTAATGAAGACATCTCATGTTCTTCTTTGATGGTGACACATTCAGACGATTTGCACTGAGTAATCGAACAATAAGCAGTCACTCTCTGCTGAGCAAGTCCAGACACACCTTTACACTCTGACTGGAACACACAATGTCTTTTGTCACGTACATGTGAGCCTCCATCACGTGTTGGCACAGGGTCATCAGCGTCATCAGCCTGTCCTGAGTTTATCTTAATGCACAGCAGAATGTCTAACCTTATTGTCATTTATCATTTAACTCTGGGAGAGTGTGTCTCTCTATGATTGTGTGCGCATCTGTGTGTGTGTGTATACTGTATATATATACACATTTTGGTACTTATACATATGTGCATGTGTTTCAGAGGGGCTGGGTTGTCTTGCATCATGTCCTCACTTGCTGCCACCATGTGTGTTGTCACAACTACCCCCCCCCCACACACACACACACACACCCCACACACACACCCAGCAGCACTGTGAGAACGCCTCACCTCCTTGATTCCCAAAAGACGGACACACCCAATGCACAGTTTCACGACCAATCAAATGACAGTCTTCTCGTATGGAAACAGCGCTCAGTTTTGGCTCCAATCTTGGCTAACTGTCACTTTTTTAAAAACTACGGCTCTAAAACTCTGACCTAGTTATTCCTTATCTGATTATCTTCTGATCTCTTTTTCTTCTTCTTCAGCTTGGCCACATGTATGTGATAAAATGCATGAAAATCCAACCGTTTTGTCCATTATTGGGTTGCGGGCCATGCTGGAGCCTATCTCAGCAGTCAATGGGCGAGAGGTGAGGACATAGAATGAGGACAGGAAAAAATATTACATTGAAAACCTAATTTATGGATTCAGAAATCAGTTTAAAAATAAATCTGATTCACTTTTACTTTTCATGGTTGGCTGTATAAAGATACCAAGAACAATTTAGAACCTTTTGATGATGATCCAGATCACCATGTGGATGGTGTAAATCCAATCAGGAGGGGAATGAGCTGCTTGGTGGAGGTCTGCGCTCTCTGAGTGCTTTTCTAGTTTCTAAATACCCACCATAACTAATATCTATCTATGCCTATTGTGGCATCAGCAAAGAATCTCCCAGTGTGATTAGAAGATTTTGATAGAAGCTGATGCAACGACCTTTGACCTGCGGAGAGCTGGCTTTCCTGTGCGTTTTTGGGCCATCGGTGACGTAATCGGCTGTGAGGCAACTTGTGTGAGGTGCTAATCAAAGTGCTAAGTGCTTTCAGAGTGGCATGTGAATGTACGGTCAACAGTCCCTCTGAGCTCATTATGTCCATTGATGACTTGAGACTATAGCATGGTGGTAAAATGTGACACACAGTAGAAACGGGTGTTTCTCATAGCCCTGAGAATGACATGAGGGACCTGCTCTGCTACTGAGGAGCTTTGTTTTCAGGTTGTTTGATTTCTTCTTTCTCTGTGCACGGCCTACTCAACACAAGTGTCGTGCTGATTCATTGAGGAGAGCTAAAGCTGTTGACTGTGGGACAGAAATAATCGTTGCTGCCTCCAGGCACAGTCACAGTCAGATTCTCACCGGCTTTGCATGACACCGAAACTGACAGTTTATGTTTTGATTTTTTTTTTTTTTCTTAATAGTCAATTAGGAGGGCATGTCGGCTCTCATGATAAAAAACAAAACAAAAAATCAGCCCGATGACAGGTTTGTTTGTTTGTTTTTAAATCTGTTGGGCAAAGCTTTGAGTTTCTCATCAATGATCAAAAATGTACTTTAATAAAAACAGTTTTTTTTTATGTTTTGTCTCTTCTGCATTTTACCTTTTTTGGAAAGACGTAACATCTGCTGCAGATTGTAAGAAACACATGAAGACATCAGTCGGGCAAATTTGCAAAAAAAAACAAAACAATGAAAATCTGTGAACAGTTCCGAGTCCCCCCCCCCTAAAGCATAACAGTTCAAACTGCCAGCTTTGATTTCTGAGGAGCAGCAGCAGCAATGAGCCAACAGGCCTTTGTCATCAGCCAGGCAGACCTGTCTGTGCACCTGCTGATTCCCAGGCTTCCTTGCCAGTCCTCAGCTACACTGAAACCCAAGCAAGAGTGAAACTGGCTCGGAGCCAGAGGAAGACCTGGCTGACTGCTCCTGACACAATCAGTCAAAGCCGGGGATCCTTGAGATGAGAAAAAAAATACATGACTGATCATGAGAAGGGGGCGGAGAAACTCCTGGGAACACGAATCCAGTCCTCCGTGGCCTTCGGGATTGCTCAACATCTGTGTTGTGACAGCTCAATGCATCACCCACACGTGCGTGCGACTGATGTGACATTTCTCTAATTCATTTTTTTTAAAGACAATTAAGAACTTTATGTGATTTGTAAACCTTTTGTGTAACAGAGATCACAGTTCTGTGGATATTATATCTCCAACTATTCTGGGGCCGTCCAGATAAAGATAAAGGTTGGTTAACGGGGATTATTCCACTTAATTCCTCCGTCTAATTTTCGTAACGTTCCTCTAACGTGTCTCTTAGTCACGACAGCTTTTTTACGCTTGTCAGATAAATCGACGAGCTTCAGGAACAAGATGGTGTCGCAAGAGTGACGTCTGATGGGAGAAGAAGCACAAACAGTTGGATGATCAGGCATGTTGAGAACAAGCGGTTTAGTCAGACCCACCAGACTCACTTTATCTGGAGTGGAAATTTATGATGACAAAAACAGTCAAGTTGTTTTTGAAACTGTCACCTCACAGCAAGGAGGTTCCGGGACTATCTGAAAACCTTGCTAATCAAAGTGGCGAGAGTGAAATCAGAATCGTAAAAGTGATATCAGATGAATGAACGTAGCATGGTGTGATAATTTACCAATGGGAATTTCCATTGTAATCTGATTTCCATTGATCACAACATCCGGAAACACTTTAGCGCTCCTTCTCGAGCATGGCACCAGCCTGCAGTTGATTTTAATCGTGTCAGTGGCAAAACACGAGTTCCTCTCTGTGGCCTCCGCTCCTCGTGATTAACCCGTTGATGTCTGCTGCTCGTACAGAACCCCGACACGACTGTGTGCCGGTCAAAGCATTGACTAATGGAAAACAGATCGGGATGAGAATGTTCTTTTCATCCTCCAACTCGGGTGTGACTCATCCTGGCGGTCCTGAACCAATGCAGCGTGGAGCTGTTAAGTGTTCCCTTCACACAAAGTCTCCTCTGTTTGTGTATTTCTCCCAAACACAAGTCATTTTCTCACGCGTACCGTTTTACAACAATCCCAATGATGATGTGCGCGCTCCGTTGTTGCTGTTTATTCTCAATCAGAGCTTTTGATTCAATCACTCTGGCGACTGCCACTCTTCCGTCTGTAGCCTTTTTGAAAAGGCCCAATCAGACGTGGCAATCAGTCACAGCAAGACACTGCACCCCCCCCCCCCCCCCCCCCCCTGCCATGCAGTCATGTGGATTGCATTAGAATAGGTCGACCTGGATCATGGCTGGAGGTCAGAGGTGACTTCTCATAGCTTTTTAGGCTTCGAGATGTTTCAGGAAATGTTCCTGGAGTGATGAGTTGGATTGTTAAGATTCCCTGCAGAGAAGAGCCCCCCCCCCCCGAATATCAAGCTTGGTGAGTGACTGGTTGTGAATTGCACATGCATTAACATCACAGTGCAAGCTGCTCTAAAAATACATGTCACACAGGCGATATAATTTGCACTTCATTTATTTCCATCGCATCACTCAGACATGTAAAAAGACACAGGTTAGGGAAGGCAGTAAATTCGAGATTAGTGATATTGAAATCCCAAATTTCCTTCAGGATCAATAAAGCATTATCTATCTGTTGATGCAAAATGCTTGTGGGGGTACATTGATACGTTCAAAATCCACATCTGCTCTTACATTTCTTAAACATAAACATGAAGGATGACCCGTTTTTAACAAAACAGGATCGTTTACACATCAAGCTCACTTCCATAGGAAGCATAGCGCAGCTTTCATAGCCGCCAGATACAGTCACACTGTAGTGCGTATTTCACTCGTCACAGACACAGTTTCTTTAAGTAGAGGTTGATTAATTAACACTTAGATTCAAGCAAAAGGGGCTGAGCATTCTCCATCTGTGCACAAAGAGCTGCCGGGGGGCCGATAAGGAGTGTATTGAGCAAGCAAACAAAGAAGGGTGGGTAACAAAGGCCGGCCTGATGGTTTCAGGGAGAACCTGCAAGCAGGGAAGAAGCTCCAGCAGTGCTTGCTTTCACAGATGCAGCCTGACATGGAGACAAAAGGTCAAAGGTTACTGCTGGATGCCACTCCCATGTGACTTCTCACCTCAAAGCAGAAGCTCCTGTACCGATCTGAAAACTGACGGGACACTCTTGAGTTGTTAAGAACAACGCCGCCCTGCTGCGCTTCATTTTGATCAGATATTGAATCGTAATATTAATTGAACATAGAGGTCAGGGGCGATGAGGCTGATTGAGGGCTGGATGACACCAACATCAAGCCAGGCAGGGGAGCTTTCACACACAGGTAAGAGTTTGGCACTTGGCTCTGCAGCAGCTGCATATAAAAACACTGCCGAAGCCTGACGCACAACAAAGAAGTGGCTAACGCCCCAAATGCTCGAAGGCAGCATGGGAACTTTCTGTTTCTCGCCAATGTTAGCATGAAAGGCTGCAGCTAGCAGCAAATCACATCATGCAAATTGACAACATTTACATGATGGGCTATCCTTTGGCTATGTAAAGTCCATTTTGATTTCAAAATGGGGATTATATATTGTTTTTTTCTCTCTCTCTCTTTCTTGCTGAGACAATCCAACATTTGAATATAATGCAAACAGCATGGCTGTCCTCAATCTGCCTGCTGGGGCGTTAAATTAGACCCACAATCCTCTCTGCTGTCTCCAGAAGTTTATTCCCTGTGGTTAGAGCTTGTGTTAAATTCCCCCCCTCACTTATTTTGGCATGCCAGACAAAAAACAAGAACATATTTTATAGGACACTGATGATAGCTGCGACGCCAAGGGAAACTAAAAGGTTTTAATAAATTAGAAGATGTTGTCCACAACCCAGAGTCTGTTCATGGGTTCAAACGAAGCAGAAGTACTTCTTCCAGCTACACCTGGAGAACGCTTTTGTTCCTCTGTCAGAAAACCTTCTTTTTTTGCTCTTGCGGGTTTTGTTCTTAATAGCGGCAAAGATGGCCGCATCAAAGGCCTCTTTCAAGTTCTTCTGCGTGAGGGATGAACACTCTATGTAGTCTGTAGCCCTGATCTTCTGCGCCATGCTACGTGCCCTGGAGCTCAGCACAGGCTTGACATTAGATCTGTCCAAGTTGATGAGGACATTCACGTCCAGCAAGAGGTCCGACTGGGTCCCGACGAGGACGATTGGGGAGGACGGGTTGCGAGACCGGATCTCTGAGACCCACTTCTTGGTGATGTTGTGAAATGAAGTGGGGTTGACCATGCTGAAGCACAGGAGAAAAACATCCGTGTGGGCGTAGGAGAAAGCCCTGAATTCATCAAACTCCTCCTGGATGAAACACAAATGGAAGGAAGCTTACGCCAGATTCATAAATCCATGCTTAGACATGAACAATAAAACAGTAAAGAAGACTCAACACATTAATGTGTCTGGATACGATCGTTAAATAACATTCGTGGGGAAATAGTGTCACCGAGTTGTGTGTTGGATGAAGCAAAGTCATGGCTGAGTTGATCTGTATAACGTGTTAATGATGGGGATTCTGAGAGTTTAGCTTTTAACTAGAGACAGTGAACTCAACATTCAAAAACACATAAAATTAAGTTACTAAAAAGAACTAATGGAAACAATGTGGTGCTGGTTGTAATCTTTTATTTGCAAAACTAGTCTTACCTGTCCGGCAGTGTCCAGAAGCTGAACTTTAACTGGGGATCCCTCTACTTGGACCTGCCCTGTTAGAAACCAGGTATAGGCGTCAGTCAGTGTGGGTTTAGAGCCCTTTATGGAAGAGCTTAATCATTTCAAACAGGTTGACAAGTTCAATGAATCAAACGTCGAGAACAGACGAAGCATAAAGACACCAGATTACATTGAAACTCCACTTTAATATCTATTCAATTAAAAAGTCTTTATTATCCCCCTTTTGAAGCAGCAAACATTGAAGAATGAAAATTTAAGGCAATGCTCTTAAAAAAAACAATCAATACTAGTTCTCTTTTGTTGTTGTGAAAATCCAAATGAAAGTGAATGAATGATCCCTCACCGGAGAAGACGTCAAACCCCGTCTGGTGATACTCTGCCGGGTATCCATTGGAGGTGTAGCTGACAATCATGCTGGTCTTCCCGACGGCTCCGTCGCCGACCAGCATGCAGCTGATGACCTCGGGGTCCAGCTCGTCCTCCCGGGTCAGCCCGCAAGCAGAAGGAACTCGGGACTCGTGGTAAAAGTAATCCATGTTAGGTGGCATGTCGGGCCGGTGGGTTCAGATACCGACGGCGAGGCTGTCACATTACTTCTGGCTGCCGGCCCTGTTCTGTTCTGAATGACGTGTGGGTCGGGACGCTTGGAAGGTCGTTTGTAGTCTGACAGGTTGTGATTTGCATAGACACGCCCACAGAGAAGATGCGCATGTGGATCTGGGGATGGGACGGTTAGCGTGTGTATTTATATATAAGTATATTATTGATTCTATCGTGGTACCACTGTACCAACATTTAGGGAGAGGATTAGAAACCTTCTTTTGCAGAAAATGAATGGGAGCCACAGTCCGAAATCCAATTTCCCTTATAGATTTATGAGAAATAATTTGGTATTTTTTCTTGCAAAAAAAAATATAAATGTGCGATGAACAAAGATAAGGAACAAACATGGGAGTTTTCTAAACTATAATATCTATTTAGAAACCATTCCTCTTTTATCAGACTGCTCCCCCTAGTGGTAAAATAAAATAGACGACACCGAATGTGATCACGTGATTCCCTGTCACCTGATCGTCTGGGTATGTCGCCGCCCTGTGTCCTGCGGTCGGAAGCTAAAAGAGCTGCGATGATAACAAGAATGCTTTAAATATCACAGTTTAATCTGGTTTTTCATCGTAAAAAAGATGCTGTTCATCTGGCTTCTCACTTTAGACGGATGCGTAGATGAGAAGTGTGATTCGCGTCGGGTGTAAGCTGGTATAGCTAGCTAGCTAGCTAGCTGTTTAGCAATATCATATTTTGATTGTTTATTTGAGAGCATTTTTTGTTCCGTTCTGGGATTGATGGGGAAAAAAATCACCTAATTTTGATGCAGACATAAGAAAAGAAGAAGCACGGCGAAATATCCATTATTGACTATAAAATTCAAACATGGCTTCGATTCTCGACGAGTACGAGGACTCCCAAAACAGCAGGCGAGGTGCGCAGCAGCAAAGCCGCTTGTCAACCACCAACATCGGGCTGACTCATTCAGGTAGGTCGGCCTCGTTTCCGGAGATATAACATAATTATCTTTTGCGAATGTCGACGCAAACACGTGAATGTTAAACTCTTTTTTTTCCTCTTCTACTCTGTTTTACCTTCTGACTAACATTAGGCTTCGTGAACGTGAGACTCGAGGAAGAGAAGCCCATATTCAATAAGCAGCGGATCGATTTTACACCGCCTGAGAAGATCAACCATCTCGCCGTCTGCCACAATCAGCTCTGCATGAGTCTGGGAAAGGACGCTCTGCAAAGGCAAATCCCGCTGTCGATAATTACTGGAGCTATTTGGGTCTTTTCTTGGAGTAAATCAATAATCGACAATAAAGAGGCGCCTCTAAAGGAGCAACGGCTGTTCGGGATACCGATATTAATCTTTAACTTTGTGTTCCGTACAGGATTGACTTGGGGAAGCCAGATCAGCTTAATCAGATTGAGTTGGGAAGGAAAGACGACAGTAAAGTTCACAAACTCTTCCTGGACCCCACTGGTAAGAAAAAAAAAAAGGTCAAAGTTAGAAATAGAAACTACTCAGCAGGGAGATTGACTTAGCTTTTCATGCCATGTATTATACCATGCTCCTTTAATGCGTATTGATTTTCATCTGCATTCATACATCTTGCCAGCCACTGCAGCCATCCCTGATAGTGTCAGACACCGCGGCTGCTCCTCAGTTCCTCCTAAATAATATCTAAAACTATCACAAGCTGTGGCTTACTAACAACAGCGGCTGTATCCTGACCTCCTCCATGAAGGTTCCCATCTGCTGATCAGCCTGAGCACCAGCGAGTGCCTGTACCTGAACAGGAACACCCAGAAAGTGCGCAGCCTGTCCCGCTGGCGAGGACACCTCATCGAGAGTGTCGGCTGGAACAAGCTGCTGGGCAACGACACCAGCACGGGACCCATCCTGGTTGGAACCAGTTACGGCATCATCTTCGAAGCTGAGATCTCTGCAACGGAGGGCAGCCTGTTCAACACCAATCCAGACCAGTACTTCAGACAGGTCAGAGACATCGGTTTTTAGTTTTGCATCAATTCCAAACGCACATTATGACTTCTAAAACAACATCTCAACATTTATTACTGTGTGTTTTTTCTTTTTTAAATAATATTTCTGGATGTTCTATACTATGTAAATCCAAACCAGTAGTGAAGACTATCGTTATTAGCCTTCTTTGTAATATGCGGATGAACAAAAAGTCTTTTCCCACGTCAGGTGCACTCCCTGGAGGAGGATGGGAGGCCTGCGCCCGTCTGCTGCTTGGAGGTAGAACGAGGCCTCGAAAACAAGTGCTTCATCATCGCCACCACCCGCAAGCGCCTGTACCAGTTCGTCGGTAAGGTGGCCGACGGGTCGGAGCAACAAGGCTTCAGCGCCATCTTCAGCCAGAACCAGGACCTGCTGCCCAGTTTCCAGGAGTTCCCAGCCAACATGGGCCACAGTGAGATCGCTTTTTACACCTCGAAGCTTCGCACCTCCCCCAAGTCTTTCGCCTGGATGATGGGTAACGGAGTTCTTTACGGTCAGCTTGACTACGTCAGGCTTGATTCCTTGCTGAGCGATGTGCAGGTAATTATTGATTACTTCTCCGCTGTCCCATTCCCTTTGTCTTTCGACTCGCATGACGTACTTTCTCCACATTTTCTCTCCCTCACGATAAATAAAGGTTTGGGAGTACACGCCTGACATCGACCTTGGCACCAACAAGCCCATCTCCATCGTGCTGACACAGTTCCACTTCCTGTTGCTGCTCTGTGACCGAGTCAAAGCCATCTGCACTCTGAACGGCCAGGTGGTATTTGAGGATGTGTTCCCAGAAAAATTCGGCACCCTTAAGAAAATGATCAAGGACCCGGTTGGTGGGTTGGTGTGGATCTACACTGAGCGGGCAGTGTTCCGGTACCACATCCAGCGCGAGTCGAGGGATGTCTGGCAGATGTACATGAGCATGAATAAGTTTGATTTGGCCAAGGAGTACTGCCGTGAGCGGCCAGAGTGCATGGACAAAGTGCTGGCCAGAGAGGCCGAGCATTGCTTCCAGAACAAGCGGTACCTCGAGAGCGCCAAGTGCTACGCACTGACGCAGAACTACTTTGAAGAAATAGCGCTGAAGTTCATCGAAGCCAAGCAAGAGGAAGCCCTAAAGGAGTTCCTGCTGAAGAAACTGAACAATCTGAAGCCGAGTGAGAGAACACAAATCACCTTGCTGGTCACCTGGCTCGCCGAGCTCTACCTGAACCGCCTGGGCCAGCTGGAGAGTGACGGCAACAGCGTCATCTTCCGGGAGACTCGGGATGAGTTTCGCCAGTTCCTCAGCGACTCCAGGCACAAGGAATGCTTGTTCAACAATCGCAGCACCATCTACGACCTGCTGGCCAGCCACGGCAACATGGAAGACATGGTTTACTTCTCGGTCGTCATGCAGGACTACGAGAGAGTGATATCCCACCACTGCCAACACGACGACTACATGGCCGCTCTGGATGTGCTCTCCAAGCACTGCGACCAAAAGCTTTTTTACAAGTTCTCCCCCGTCCTCATGCAGCACATTCCCCGAAAGGTGGTGGACGCTTGGATTCAGATGGGCAAGCGGCTGGACCCGAAGAAGCTCATCCCGGCTCTGATGAACTACAGCCAGATGGGCAGCACCCAGCAGATCAGCGAAACCGTCCGCTACATGGAGTTCTGTGTGCACGAGCTGACGGTGACGGAAGAGGCCATCCACAACTACCTGCTGTCGCTGTACGCCAAGTATAAGCCGGGCTCTCTGCTGTGCTATCTGGAGCAAGCAGGCACCCGCGCGTCCGAGATCCACTATGACTTGAAGTACGCCCTCAGGCTGTGCGCAGAACATGGATACCGCAAGGCCTGTGTCTTGGTTTATAGGATTATGGAGTTGTACGAGGAGGCGGTGGATCTGGCTTTACAGGTAAGTGATCTGTGAATTTTGGGGGTCAGAATTAGTCAGGAAACTAACTTGCGCTGTATTTTACTGTGCGCAGGTGGACGTAGATTTGGCCAAGTCGTGTGCGGACCTGCCCGAAGATGACGAGGAGCTGAGGAAAAAGCTTTGGCTGAAGATTGCTCGCCATGTGGTGCAGGAGGAGAAGGACGTGAAAAAAGCCATGAACTGCCTGTCGAGCTGCAACCTGCTCAAGATTGAAGATATCCTACCCTTCTTCCCAGACTTTGTCACCATTGACCATTTTAAGGTCTGTAACCTGTCTGTGCTGTTTGATGTTAGAAACGCATTTAATAGAAAAAAAAATTACATCTCACTTATTTAGATGTGAATTACACGGAACAAACCTAAAAATAAAAGTACGGTAAAATGCTTCATATTAACGAGCACCGCGATTCGCCGCGATTTTGTTAGGAGGCCATCTGCAGCTCTCTGGAGGAGTACAACCAGCACATTGACGAGCTGAAGCAGGAAATGGAAGAGGCCACAGAGAGCGCTAAACGGATCAGAGAAGACATCCAGGAAATGAGGAACAAATACGGAGTTGTGGATTCCCAAGAAAAATGTGCTGCTTGTGACTTCCCGTTGCTCAACAGACCCTTCTATCTGTTCCTGTGTGGACACATGTTCCACTACGACTGCCTCTTCCAGGTATCGCACAAGGCTTCTTCCACGCTGCTTTGTCGTTGTCACCATAATGCACATATAAAATGTTCTCTCGTGCTCTCTCTCTCTTGCGTTCTAGGAAGTAACTCCTCATCTGACGGTTTATAAGCAGAGCCGTCTGGAGGAGCTGCAGAGAAAGCTGGCTGCAACCACACAATCCTCCAAGTCACGCCACCGCCCAAAGGCCAAGGAGGAAGGAGACGCTTCCAGCCTGGGAAAGGGCAACGCGGGCCCAAGCCGCGAGCACATCAAATCAGACATTGACGATATAATTGCATCCGAATGCGTGTACTGTGGTGAACTGATCATTAAGTCCATTGACAAGCCTTTCATTGATCCACAGAAATTCGAGGAGGAGAAATCCAGCTGGTTATGAATGAGTTGTCCCAGTTTAAAAATAAACAAATTACGCTCAACCATCTGAAAATGCATTCAGTGGATATGTAGACATTCGCCTGATTGCCTGTTACCCTCTGTTGAAAGCTGCATCAGCCTCAGTTCGCGACAGAGTCGTTTTTTTTATTTTTTTGGCATTATGGGAGACTGATTTTAAAAATATTTGCACTTTTGGTGTGTGGCGTAAATGAGATGTGGTTTTGTGAATTATTGTCCAGGATGTACCGTTGCATACAATGTGCCCGAATCTCTATAATAATAGAACATTTTAAAAGCACTATCAAATTATTAACTGCATTGCATCATGCGCTTGCTTTGTCTTATGGAAACATCAGCTACATTCAGACAATACCTGATTCCTTAGTTCAGCTCAGCTGTTCCACCCTGCAGGGGGTTTTCATCGTGTGTGGAGTAGATTACAAACATTGTTGGTATGGTATGTTCATTGATTTGTAAATAAATGTCAATGTTGATTATTCGGGTTGTTCAAAAGGTAATAAATGTGTAACAAAGGACTTAAAGGAAGAAATGTACACGATGAAAGTGCTCCGTTCTGTTCAAATGTGAACATTTTGAACATAGGTAGGCAGCTTGATAGATTTATAGACATATTTAGCCTCTGTGCAGTCTTTCAGGCCATTTAAGCGCACACACGCACACATAGATATATGTATATACTCATGTATGCGCGTGCGTGTGTGTTATATTATTGGCACAACAAATACTCAACTAACTCACCATACCTAAAACGGAGTTCCCTTCTGATGACGTAAGACGTCATTCGGCAATCTTCGCACTAGGCAGGCAGTACTAATCGATATCGACATCCGCCGAAGAATATGTTTCGTTGGATATTTAGTCCAAAACGACACATGCATTATCAACACAACTCTTCTATTTGAAATAAGACGGCGCTTAAATGTTTTGACATATTGAGCTAGTCGTAGCCACCGACAAGCGAGCGCCCCTTTATCTGTGATCGACTACACGCCCTGCTCCTTGCTGTACCCTCGCCATGGCGTCGTGTCTCTGCTCTCTCAGTAACAGAAAGTGGCCGCCTCTCTGCTGCTGCCGACTCAAAGCTCACAGACTCGCACGGTGCCTCAAACCGCCATTTTGGAGTCAGAGAACCGTGAGTCGGCAGCAGCGAAGAGAGACGAAAAGGGGGACACGGGGCCGAGGTGAGAGACTCCATGGTGGTTGTTATGGCGAAGGAGCAATGGGGGAAGATGGCCGGGAGGGAGAAAGAATTAAAACATGGGGATCATTCGTTCTCAAGGCAACAGAGTCCCCGCTCGTGGCCGCTAAAAGCCTACGGAAGGCGCGGGCGGAGGGCCTTGCTGTTGCAGCACGATAATGATTGAGTTATAACAATTATTAAACCAATATATCTTTATACATTGTGTAGGTAGGGAGGTGGTGGCCTTAAAGAGACAGGGCCGATTTCAATACTTCATATTAACGGAGAACGTGTGTCAAAATACCCCAGCATTTAAGCTAACATCGCTGGCAAGAGCTAGTAGCCGCGAGCCGCCCTTAAACAATGGTGTGATGTTAAAAAAACAAAACAGCAGCCAACACTGATTAATTTCTCATGTGTGTTTCATTTAAACCCGTTAGCTGTCAGCGTGTCTTGACCCTTCGCTATCGTTGATGAAAACCAATGCTACTCGTGCTTACATAGGAAGGCAGCTACTAGCTAATGGTCGTTAGCTGGTACCGCTAAGCTACAGCCGAGTGGACAATCCAAGGTTAGCGTGGAAACCACAGCTAGCACTAGCTTAACACTGCTAGCTAATTACTGTTAATTGTAAAACTACGGTGTAAGACATATTATTTAATATTACTTGGTATGAAAAAGCGCTCAGTTTTTCTTCATTGGAAAAAAGTCCTAATTTCTACGCTCTTTCAGAGCTCTACTCCGCCAGGCTGTGAACTCGTCTGAGAAAGTCAACTGAGTGACCAGCGTAATGAATGCTAATTACACTACGGTGCTGAACTGATCAGCTAAGCTAATCGTCAGTCACGTGCACACACAAAATGATAATTGTCTTTTTTTTAAAATTGTTAAATCAATTTAATTCACAATTTGGTCAAATATATCTCTTCAGGTATATACAGTCCGATAATTAAATACGTTAAGCCGATTTACTGGCAAATTATATGCACTACCCCAATGCCCAATTTTCACATTAAAGAAATTACTTTAAAAACTTTTTTTGTACTCATGAGTTTAAAGAGGCTGTCAAGTCAGTCCTGTTTTCTTTAATTCATAATGTACTTCTAAAAATTATTTTGAAAATCATCAGAACTCATGCAATATTCAATACATTTGCTTTAGTAATATCATCATTAATGCTCTGAAATTAATTACCTATTAATAAATGTTAGCGCGCATGAGCTCTTGATTAAAACTTTGTCGTGGTAATATCACTAACAGCTGGAGTGTGTGTGTGTTTCTTTAAAGGTTTTCACCTTTGATCATTCATTTTGGAATCAAGAACAATGGAGTCGCTTACTGAGAAAGTAAGGTACTCTGTTTACATTGTATTTGACCAGCTACCCATTCACTGCAGGGTTTGTAGCCTTGCTTGGGGTCAAAATGGCCATTAGGCAACATAACAAAATTTGGGACGCAGGCAGCAACTGAGAAGAGGCATGGAGCCTGGCAAAAAAAGGAGATCCACCTCATACATAGTGTAGTTTGGAAGATTCAGCATATATTTATGAATTACTCACATGTCATTTACAAATCCTTAAAAGCATCATGAAACAGCAGACTTGTTGCTGCTTACTCTGACCTTGGGCCGTCCGCATCTAGTTTTCTTTTTAATTCCTCTCTGCTTTTTTTTTTTTGTCTGCAGTAAAGGTTACTGCCCTACTGGGCAGAGGCGTCTGTGCTGCATGGCATCAGGGCAGGGTGGCCGGCTGGAGGTTGGGGCTTCAGGGAGCGCTGCCTTAGCCAAGCCCCTCTACCTACAGCGTTTGGAACGATCCCTGAGGTTGGACAGTTACCTGCGTCAGACCACCGCTATCTTCAATGGAGATGTAACAAGGTACAGTCAGAGTGGAGGATGAATGTTCCTGAGGCCATTCCAGGATGAGTTTCAGTAGATGATGTCATTCAAAAATGACTCATGATTGTATGTCGAGATTTGAATTTTATGGCATTTTGTTTTGTTGACCAAATGTTGGGTTTTCTTCTTCTTCTCGTTTTGTAGTGATGATAGTGATGACAGTGATTCCCTGGACCCTTCGAATCAGCATACGACTTTGACTGTGAAGAGTGAGCCACGTGAGCAAGGCGATGGGTTTGCAGAGTGGAAGCCCTTCAACGGAGTTTTGCTCCAAGGTACGATGCATACGTAAACGGTAATATCAATGCTGGTGCCATTGAACTGTTCTCAGAGGATATATTTAATGTATGTTTTTTTTAATGCAATGTTTCTTCTCCCTGTGTTGACGCTAAAGACCAAAAGGCAGATAAAAGTAGCTTCTACAATTTCTCCAAACTAAAGAAGAATCGAAAATGGCTTAAGGTACTTTTTTTTTTTACACATAACCTTCCATTCTGCTTAGCATTTATTAACTTCATTAGAGAAAAAAACATTTGATTAATTGCAGCTCTCATATCAATGTTATCTTCCCCTCTTCTCCTTTCTTGTGAACATTTCTCTGCTGTTCGCCCGACACCCTGACCCTCATTTGCACGTGATCCACCCTCTGTCCATTGCAGAGTATCCTGCTGAGTGATGACACCACGGACTCGGACACGGACTCGGACGACTCCGACTTCAGTTTGTCTCGGGAGGAGCTGCATGACATGCTGAGGCTGCATCGTTTCACGAGGCAGCATCAGAGCAAGTTTCACTCTGACCAGGAGGTACAAACTCTGACACGCAGACCGAATCATATATTTTGTTTTATTTTGCTATGACATTCCTTGTTTTTTTTACATTTGTGATTTTTTTTTATTTATTTTTTTGTGGCAGCTTCACCAATATCAATATTATAGCACTGGACTTCTCTCGACTCAAGACCCGTACTATGAGCAGCATCGCCACCTGCTGGGCCCAAAGAAGAAGAAAATCAAAGATGAGAAGAAATCGAAAGGTAAAGACAAAAAATAAATAAAATAATTGTTTCCGTCACGACAACATCAACTGAATAATTAGAAATATGAATCGATGTTAAGATTTCAAATTGATCATGTCTTTTGGTTTGTAGCCAAACTAAAAAAAGTGAAGAAAAAGAAGAAACGGGGAGAGGGAGAGTTTGTAGACGAGGGGCGTCCTTATGTGAATAAGATCTTCGCAAAGTTTTCCCATGATGCTTCACTTCCCATGGTGAAGAAGAAACATCTAACCATTGAGCAGCTGAATGCACGGCGGCGAAAGGTTTGGCTAACCATAGCTAAAAAGGAGATCCCCAAGGTGAGTTTGCTTAATAGTGACTATAAGATGATCAGAAATCGGAGGCGAAGGTTTCACAAGCTTTTTTTATTTTTATCTTTTAACTATAATCCTTTGTACTATGCTTACGGTATATCTATTTTTTAGTCTTTCAAGCAAAAGACATCTGCTAGGAACTTGGTGTTGACCAATGCTAAGAAGGTATGTTTTCACACTTACACTTTAAGATGCTTTGATTTTCTTAAATAGAATACATTTATTTCCGATTTAATTTATGCCATATTTAACCTTGATATTGTTTCAGCTGGCTCATCAGTGTATGAGAGAAGTCCGGCGTGCAGCTATCCAGGCTCAGAAGAACTGCAAGGAGACGTTGCCTCGGGCTCGCCGCCTCACCAAGGAGATGATGCTCTACTGGAAGAAATATGACAAAGTGGAGAAGGAGCACAGGAAGAGGGCAGAAAAAGAGGCCTTGGAGCAACGCAAGCTGGACGAAGAGATGAGAGAAGTAGGAATGGGATGGGCGTTGGACATTTTTATGGAAAAGTTTGCAGCAGTATTACACGAAACATAATAAAAAATGCATAAAAAAACGTTTATTTTGATCAGTTTTCCTCCACTCTTGCAGGCCAAACGTCAGCAGCGCAAACTGAACTTCCTTATCACCCAGACGGAGCTCTATGCTCATTTCATGAGCGGTAAAGCTAACATCGGGAGTCCAGAGGAAGACGCGGCCCAGGAGGAAATACTCCGAAAGCTGGAAGACACGGCAGCACAGAGACAGATCGACATCGGAGGAGGAGTGATGGTGAACATGAGCCAGGAGGACTACGGTAGGAGCCTCGGTTGAAGCTCGTTAAACTGTCGAATGAAAAGTATCAGTATTAAATTCACTGTCAAATAATGGAGTTCTTATTTAGTGTATTGCCCGATGGGACGCAGGAGGGGAATTGATTCCTCTGGTTTACGAAAAATGCAATTGTATACAATTTCAGACAGCGAACACTACAAATCCCAAGCCCTGCGGAATGCCAGAGAAGCCTACCAGATTCACCAAGAGAAAGTAAGCCGGTGCTAGAACCCCCCCTCACACACACACACACACACACTCATAAACGCTGTACTCGGTGCACTCCGTCCTTACTGGTGAAATGCCTCCCTGTAGACGCGGATGTTTGATGAGGACGCCAAGGACAGCCGGTGTGCGTCAGTGCACGCGGCTTGTGGCCCCTCCTCGGGCGTCGGCTCTGGGTTTGGAGAAAGCTACAGCCTTTCAAACCCGTCCATCAACGCAGGAGAAGACATTCCTCAGCCCACCATCTTCAACGGCAAACTAAAGGGTTACCAACTAAAGGGCATGAACTGGCTCGCCAATCTTTACGAACAGGTACCCAACGTCCGACTCGTGCTTCAGGACATTGTTTTGTTTCTTCATGAGTGTTTCTGGTATTGCATGTACTCTTTTTTTTTTTTTTTTTTAGCACGCAAACACTGAAAGGTTTCTGTTCTCTACAGGGGATCAATGGAATCCTTGCAGATGAGATGGGACTGGGGAAAACTGTCCAGAGTATAGCCCTGCTGGCGCACCTTGCAGAGGTGAGGGGACGTAGCCATTGATTCTTATTTAGATTGTTGCTGCCGCCAGCTTCTTTGTGCGCCTGCGTCATTTAGGGCAGCCCGCGTTTCTGGCTGCACATCTCACGGAATGACGGATGCTTTGTTTCGTTTTTTGCGAGGAGCTGAATCATCGGCCGACTATTCTCATAACACCAAATTTCAGGGAAATGTTTGCTCTTCGCCGTTGAACTGTCACTGGCAGGAAAACACATGCAGTGGTTCCTTCAGGGCTTCCTGTTATTGGGTGCTTGCACATGCACACGCACGCACGCACGCACAGAGAACACCTGTTGTGGAGGCTGACGGTGTATTTTCTTCTCTCTTCCTGCACAGAGAGACAACATCTGGGGTCCGTTCCTGATCATCTCCCCTGCGTCCACACTCAACAACTGGCACCAGGAGTTCAGCCGCTTTGTGCCCAAATTTAAGGTGCGGATCCGTGACCCTGCTGAGTGAGCACTCTAGCGGAAGCACCTGCTGAAGCACGTGCACGGGGAATCCTGGCACGCTCATTCCGATTGTTGTCTTGTGTGAATGCTTGTAGTCGTTTTTTTTTTTACCGCGTAACTCAGCTGAAAACCAGTTCTCTTTTACAATGACGACCTTGCGTTGCTTTTGCGAAAACTTCTGTCTCGCATCTGAAAACCTGCAAGGATATGTATTTTCTCAGACTGTCCATTAGGGGGCAGTATTGCACCAGGACACTGGTAGGGTTTCACACGCAGGACTCCTTCCTTATCTGTGATACTTGAACGTTTCTCTTCTTGCATGTGTCAACACGCCCTTGACAGACTGTGTGGTTATTCTTAGTTGTTTAAAACAAACATTAATCAAACACATCAATATGTCGACCATGCCCGCATGCACACACACGCGCGCACACACACATACACACTCAGCTGTGCCCTTTTTTTTTATCTCTAAGCGTCTGAAGATAAATCAGTTCCTGTCTCTTCTGCTAATGAGGTGTGAAAAGAACCTATTATAGGATTATAAGATACGCTTCCTGAACAGTCAAAGGAACTGAAAACAATGGAACACCAACGCGCGCTGAGGGATGTAATGATGTGCAATCTTTTCACATCACATTTTGCATCAACAAGTGGAGCAGAGAAAAAGTTTGGATTATACAGTAGATTGCTTTAAAGTGCTTTCCATATAAATCAAGACTCACTTTTTCCCCACTTTGCTTTAACTTAACTGGTTTGTCTGTCAGGTGTTGCCGTACTGGGGGAATCCTCATGATCGCAAAGTGATTCGGAAATTCTGGAGCCAGGTATGGGAGAGATTTGGTCCCATGGGTGCCCGGTCTATGAGGGGCTTTGTTGTTTTAAATGTGGTGACCCTTTCTCTGCTTCTGTTTCTCTGCGTTCCGATAGAAAACGCTGTACACACAAAACGCACCATTCCACGTGGTGATCACAAGCTACCAGCTGGTGGTCCAAGACGTGAAGTACTTCCAGAGGGTCAAGTGGCAGTACATGGTTCTGGACGAGGCCCAGGCGCTGAAGAGCAGCACCAGGTAAATCGGTGGAATGGCTGCAGCCCATCGCAGTCCAATCGCTGCGGCAATGAATTTACATTCATGCATTCAAAATGACCTTCTCTTAGTTATATGGAAAGTATCGGTTTCCCAAACCCACGTTCACTCGCTAGTTACTAGTTTTAGTGCTAGTGTACAAAATAGTCCCAGTAATATTTGATAGAACAGAAAGTGTACATTGAATTAACAACATGAGCACAAGCAGGGAATTCTTAGGAATAGACTTTATAAATTGCTCCGACTGTCGAGCAGCGTGACCCTTGAAAGCATTTTGAAACCTGAAACGGCAAAAAAGACGAGAACCGCGCTTTCACACACCAACCGCTGTCCCAGAGTTTGGGTAATTGCTGCGGTTACGTAAAGCCAAATAAATATGACCAACTCCATCGCCGCCGGTTAACCGCCCCCCCCCCCTTTCTGTGTGTCTAAGCGTCCGGTGGAAAATCCTTCTGCAGTTCCAATGCCGGAACCGACTGCTACTCACCGGGACGCCCATCCAGAACACGATGGCTGAGGTTAGCAGCGCGTGTGTGTGTGTGTGTGTGTGTGTGTGCGTGTGCGCGCGTGTGCGTGCGCGTGTGTGTTCACATGAGCGAGACTGAGCCGCGTGTTTTTTGCTGTCTCTCAGCTGTGGGCCCTGCTGCACTTCATCATGCCGACACTGTTCGATTCCCACGAAGAGTTCAACGAGTGGTTCTCCAAGGACATCGAGAGCCACGCCGAAAACAAGTCGGCCATCGACGAGAGTGAGTTCGGCTCTCTGGGCTGGAGGAAAAGCTCGTCCTGCCAGCAGCTGCTTCTCCTTTCTTATTTGTAATTACATATATTCCCGCTGACGACGCAGACCAATTCTCAGCTCGTACGCAGGGAATGCTCTCGAGTTATTTCTTCCAGCATTGACGCATCGTATCCGCTACGTATCGTATTCACACATCCTGTATTGATTGATGATTGTGTTTCAGACCAACTTTCAAGACTGCACATGATCCTTAAGCCTTTCATGCTGCGCCGGATCAAGAAGGATGTGGAAAACGAGCTCTCTGATAAGGTAGAGGAGCCGACTTTCCTCCCTGTGTTTGTTTAGCCACTTTTGTTTTTTTTACTTTTAAGAGTTTAGTCTGCGCTTGCACAAGCTTCGGTGCGTGACACCAGATAAACCCAGATATTTGATGCATGTCTACAGAATGCGTGTCGAGCCGGGCATGGGGTCTGCGCCATAAACGAAGTTTTGGGTTGAGCCCTTGTGAAAGTTTGGTGTGCGGATCCGATTGAGGCAGAACACAGCAGTTTGTGTCGAGTCATTTGGGTTTTACTTTGAAAATCAAGCACGGGTCCATCTGAGGACATTCTCAATGACTCCTGTCTGATATTCAGGAAACCACATTGAATTCATTCACGAGTGTTGAAGCCCACAAAGGAACTCTGCAGATCACTTGCGATGCATTTTTGGTCATAACTGTGAGATGAAGTGAAACTGAACAGACGTTAACTTCACCGCCGACCCGCCGTCGTTCTGCGACGCGAAACGAGATGCCGGTCACGGTGGTGATCGTCCTCCGCTCCTGTCCCCCCCCCTCTTCAGATCGAGATCCTGACCTACTGCCAGCTGACGTCCCGGCAGAGGCTGCTGTACCAGGCTCTGCGGAACAAGATCTCCATCGAGGACCTGCTCCAGTCCTCGATGGGCAACGCCCAGCAGGCCCACAGCACCACCTCCTCCCTCATGAACCTGGTCATGCAGTTCAGGAAGGTACGCCCCCCCCCCCCCCGAGTTCAACTTTCTTTTCTGCTTCCTGTGTAAAAAATAGAATGAAGAAGATTTTACAACAGCTGCGGTTATTTTTGAGTTTTACCATTTACTAGAGTTGCTGTTTTTGAACCAGTCTGATCAGTGGTGGATTCTACACTGTCTGTCTGTCTGTGTGTGTGTGTGTGTGTGTGTGTCTGTAGGTGTGTAACCACCCCGACTTGTTTGAGCGCCAGGAAACGCGCTCTCCTTTCCACATGTCTCTCAAGCCCTTCGTCATGTCAAAGTTCCTCTACCGCCGTGGCCTCCTCCAGGCACACAACCAGGCCAAAAGCAAGTAGGTTCCCTCAGGCTTCATCATCAGCGCCATTTAGGTTATAGATTATACACAATAGATGGTAGTTTAATCATTATCTCAGACCTTTGTGCGTTTGCTCACGTCCATCGCTCTCGCTCTCGCTCTCCATCCTCCTCAGACTACTTCAGGTGCTGCTGTCTCCCTTCTCTCCGAACCACATTCAGCAGTCTCTCTTTCACAGAAAAGGTGAGCCCACAATAGTCTTTGTGTTCAGTGACACACACACACACACACACACACACAAAGCTCTAGGTCTTATTCTTATGCTCCCTTCTGAGTTGTGTTTGGATGATTCCAGGCGATGACAAAGGAAGCTGTTTCTCCTTCCTGCGCTTCATTGACTTGTCGCCAGCTGAGATGTCCAATCTCATGCTGCAAGGCACCTTGGCGAGGTGGGTGTCCTTCTTCTCCTCGCTCATCCTTCTTTTGGCTTGAAATCAAGTATTCCTGTGAACAGTCTTTTTGCAATTAAAAGTCTCTTTCTTTCACAGGTGGTTAGCACTTTTTTTAGCCCTCAAAGCGGCGTATCGGCTCCACCACCAACGCCTCTTCGGCCTTGAAGAAGAGGACCAGGAGGCCGCGGGCGACTTGCTTGGGGTCGAGAGACGCTCACGGCCCAGGAGTAAATGTCTGTCGCGCAAGGACCTGATTCTGTGGCCGAACGCACCCACCGGTTTCCCAAGTGCCCACGGCAGCCCTGTCCTACAGGTAATATGACTCACGGGACACAGGCGCACACTGCAGTCGGCGTACAGGGGAAACCATCCGGATGGTGGGGTGGATCTGGGATTATTATTTTCCGCTTTGTTTAACACCGTAGGGAATATTTTCCAACATATTTCCTTACTTATACATTTTCCTGGAGCTCGTCGGCTGGACGGGCCACGGGTCAGGCGAGCTCGCCAGACATGCGGGATTGTTTGGCCCTGGCGGAGGTACGCTCGACACGCCGTCATTCAAGTTTAGATTTTTGTCATGTGCTTCCAATCAGATGCGATGAGCCTGGTTTGGCCAGAGTCTCTGACGCCTCACAGGAGAGCCGACTGGGGGGGGGGGGGGTCATTTTAGTGAGCTGCGCTCGGTGCGGGTTCGGTAAATGGTAGCCGCCGATGTGTTGCTTTTGGTTTGCAGGTCTGGAAACGAGCGGGCCTATGTTTTTGTTCCAATCAAACTATTCTGGAATCTTAGCAGTCCGGGCAAATTTAAATTTGAGCAGACCCGGTCTTTTTAGTCTGCGTTGTGTCGGGTTCTGCGGGGCTGCGTCGGGACAGGATACGTTTCCTCTGTCGTTTTTGTGTTATTTGGCTTTGCAGAAAGGTCATTATTTGAAAGAGACAATACAACGCACGTGTGCCAGTTCAAATACACGGACCACCTCAAAAACATGTGGACAGCTGCAGCCTGCAGACGCACCACAAGGTCACCGCTGCAGCAGTGTGTGAGTCTTTCTGCCGAGTTATTAAAGCAACGCACACGCCGCCCCGTCGGCGAGACGCGTATCGCACCGCCATCCTCCACCAATGTAGCTTTTGTAGTGGGGAAACACTCAGGAGGATTTAGCTTTTGGGAGTAATTCCACCCCCCCGCCCCCCCCTTGTCTCCTGGCTTCATCTCTTTGAGTCAAGGAGCTGTCAAGTGTCTTAAGTTCACCCTCGGAGCGGATTAAGCAACGACAGACCTTCTTCACAAACATGCGCGGAGCTTGGAGACCTAATGCTGGATGTGCATCGTGTGACCGTGTCGACCCCAGACTCCCACTAGAGCGGCCCACTCCCACAGAACCTTTTTTAATGCGGCGACTCGTGTTACCGCCGCCGCCTCTCCGTTTGGCAACGTGCTCCCTGGCCGTGTTCTCGGCGGCGTGGTCGGTCTTTCCTTCAGCTCTCCTGCTGCTGCTCGTCTTGAGGAGCAGAGAGAACCAGGAGATTCTGTCCCACTCCTGTCGATTTGCTCGTCTATCCATCCCATTATGAAACCTATTAATGACACGCGTTTGGAAACGTTTGACATTCTCTGTGTTGTGTGTGTGTGTGTGTGTGTGTGTGCGCGTGTGTGTGTGTGTGTGTGTGTGAGAGAGTGTGTGCGTGAGTCCTGCTCTTGTTGCTCCGGCCCGTCAAGTCCGATAAAGTCGAGAGGGGGGTGGAACTTTCGACTTTGTGTGTGTGTGTGGGGGGGCTTTGGCTTGGGACGACGTTATTTTACAAGCGCTGCCACTAGATGGCGCTGTGTATTCACCATCACATAATACGTGGCAACGTGCACTCGTCACTAATATATTCCTTTAATACCCACTAAAAGCACAGAAGCTGTCAGTATTAGTGGATGTTTTATGGCACGACAGCCAACGAAATATTAATATCCCACCAAAGCGGCTGATTAAAAACTGTAACCGCGGCTGCTTCCAGCGTGTCTACCTCTGTTTTTCATCACTTCTCACATTTGCTGTTCTTTTTTTTCCTCCCCTCCCAAATACGTAATTTGAACATAAAGTTTTCTTCAAAGTCCCCACTTTGGCAAGAGAAATCCGGCCAGAGGCTTAACAAATCGACTGACGTTGTTGAAATTGAATGCGCTTTTAATGCATTTCACCGCTCAGATATATATATTCACTGTTTTGTTCCAAATGTTTCCGTGTGTTTCAGGACCTGATGTTTGCGGTGGCCAGACCTGGCGTCGTGGGACACGGGGACGCCACGGTCCACAGCCGAAGCTCTACCGCCTCCTCCTGGCTGCGGCCCTGCCAGCCCATGATGCCGCCCAAGTTCCTGCTGGTCGCAACGCCCAGGGTGTGTGTGTGTGGGGTCGACACTGGTCCTTCCGCTGCATTTTAATATAAACGGCCTCTAATATAAGGGCTGCTTGCTCTGGTTGTTCACCAGAACCTCAGTGAAGAACTGGCCTTGGTTTGTTCCCTCCATCCCGAGCAAACGTAACAAGATGGTGACTTTCAAGTAGTTGAAGTAAAGTCTGTGACCTTGTAGTACTCGAAGTACTACCGGTAGCTTCTGTTGCAGTCAACGCTTTCACGGACCAGAACATTTATTTAGTCTTGTGTATATCTTATTCTTGAAAGCAGCAGCTGAGGGGGCGTCCGTTGAGCCGCTTTGTGGAAATGACATTGACGTTTTTCTGTGGTAGCACAAACCTCGGGGTCGTGAAGGAAGCCTTCGAGCATCAGGCACCTTCGTCGGGCTGTTCACCTTTCAGTTACAGTCTTTGAAATGCAACACAGCTCATATCGTACTTGTTTTTTTTTTTTTTTATTCCTCAGGTGACTGCAGTTCCGATGGCGCGGTATTGCAATGATCGTAGTGCAGAGTACGAGTGGCGGGAGACGCACAGCGGAGGGGGGTCAATCTTCAGACAGTGTTTCCTGTACGGCTCCCCTGAACACGCCGCTGACTGGCGCACGAGGGCCAGCGCCTTCCGCCCACGATGCCCCGGGGGCGTGATGGCGCTCTATCCACGGCATGGCTGGTCCTTCATTCGAATACCTGGTGAGGATTATTGTTTGGAAAGTTTCTGCTTTGTTGTTGTCGTGATGCTATGTGGCCCGAGGCTAATAACTAAACCCGCGTTCTAATAACGCTAGAACATTCCAGAGGCAGGGAGTGGGGGGGGGGCGCGGCGAGGCTCATTACCCCACAGTTTGCTCTACCTCTTCACTTCCTACGGTGCACATCTGAGTTTGTGATTGAAGGGTCTCCCCGTGGGAGAATGTACGGGAGGTCAGCGGTGCAGCGCCGGGCGGATCGCCCTCCTCCATCACCGCCGTGTCCGTCTGCTGCCGACGCAAAGGGCAGAAGCGAGGACACACACACACAAACAGCTGGCAGGGCTTTCCGTTCGGGTTGGGGTGCAGGATCGTGGGTGTGCGTGTGCTTGCGAGTGCTTTACCAGAAGAGCCCGGGCTCGCCGAGTTAAGGGTCAGCTGGATGCCGAATGGGAACCGAGTCGCTGCCAGGATTCGGACGGCTGATGGATGTGCAGGGTGAGGGAGGCCGTCCCAGTTTCATCGACAACACTTCCCTTCTCACTGACCTGCATCTGCTGCTGATGAACTCTCGCCGCTCCGGTTTGTGATGACTGCTCTCTTTTCCTAAGGCGCCGTGGCAGAGGTTCCCGGCGCAGAAAACAGACGCGTCTATCTGATTATTCTGGTGCGATAAGCCTGCGATGGACACGTTTTTGTTTTAGTGTGTTTGGGTCCACAGAGACGCACCTTTTTAAACTATTACTGTAACCCTTTAAGTCACAGATTCTCCTTAACTTCTTTCCTTCTACCCATCTGTGTGTGGAAACAAAACAAGTGTGTGTGTGTGTGTGTGTGTGTGTGTGTGCGTGTGTGTGTGTGTGTGCGTGTGTGTGAGAACCGTCTGAAAGCTCTTGTGAAGTCACACCGAGGCAGACAAAGCGAGGAAGTTTAGCTACTGGCCATTGTTCAAGTGTTCAGTTAGGTAACGTTAATAAGTGGTGTGTGTGTGTGTGTGTGTGTGTCATCGGGCCCATTCAGGGACCCTCTGCAGCTCTTACTCAGGGGCTGCGCCCACGTTCCCCCCCCCCCCTGCAAACAAACTGGTCTGAAATCAGTATCTGGCCGCGGCCTTCTCTCGGCTTGTCTGGTCTCCCACTTCTTTCTCAGCCTCGGTAGGAAGGAAGTGACCCAACGCGCCGGCACCCGTCCTCCGCTGGACGCATTGTTGCCACATCAAGGCCCAGATATGTGCAGGAGCTCGGCTGAAGTTTCCCAGCCTCCCTCTCGTCTGCTCTCCCGGCCCCGCGCCTCGGAGAACAAACGGCAGAGCGGAATGGCCGCTTTTGTTTTCAGCGGCGTGGCGTGAGGACGGCGGCCTGCTGATATCGACAGAGGAATCTAATCAGATGACTTATTAGGAATCATCACATGACGATGACTCCTCTGATCCCGTCACCGCTGAACACACGGGCGCTCGTCCCGTCTGAAGATATGACTATTTCTCTCTGTCCATCAGTCCTCAGGCCACACTTCATTCTCTAATGGAGACTGATGCCGTGCTGGGAAGGGAACTGTTCTTGGTCTTGTTGGGCTAAAAAAAAGAAAAGTAAAAGAAGTTTAGGATTTGCGTGCCAGGGGATAATT
>NW_027180792.1:0-29698 GCF_040956055.1 Brachionichthys hirsutus | reverse complement strand
CCGGCACAGTACGTAAACGTGTAAATGTACCTTTCGGTGCTCGCCGCCGCGGCTTACCGGAACCGCGGCGGCGTCAGAACTCTGTTAGTGCGGGTCGGCCGCTGACAGCCCGGACTCGTCGGCACCGAGTCCGTAAATGGCGTCGTTCTGCTGCAGCAACATGGCGCCCGCTTCGCCATGTGGACGTCGCAGCTAGCGGCCGACGGTCGGGGACCAGTCACGTGATCGCAAAGCAGCATTCGGGCTCGAATGTTTGAGAGTTGCTCGCGGTTTAAACCGATTTAACGCTTTTAGAGAACACCGCTAATGAGCTAACGGCTAACTAGCAGTGGTCGGTGGGGTAGTTAGTTGCTGCCTCTTGGCCTGGGGCATCTACCGTTCACCGGTTAATGCCACCGGTTGGAGAAACGCTTCTGAAGTAACAAATATGCTCAATCTCGGTTCATTAATAATTAATGATATGCACATATGCTAATAATTAGCCTCGATGCTCGGCAGGGAGCAGATGAATGGGTATTTCTAGGTACCTGATCCGGTACCTAAAGCCGCTTCGTGCTTCATGCCTGGATCGGTTCATTAACTTAACTTTGGGGGTGTTATTGTTTTTAAAGATACATTTCCTGTCGTCTAAACTAGTCTGAAATAAATAATTGCTTAAACCGAAGCGACGGTCTGAGCGCTGCTTGTTCTGAACTTCCTGCCAGCAGCTTGGACTGTATCATGCAGCGCCTTGCTAATCATGTAGCGCCATGCTAATCATGCAGCGCCATGCTAATCATGTAGCGCCGTGCTAATCATGCAGCGCCTTGCTAATCATGCAGCGCCTTGCTAATCATGTAGCGCCATGCTGAATCATGTAGCGCCATGCTAATCATGCAGCGCCATGCTAATCATGCAGCGCCATGCTAATCATGTAGCGCCATGCTAATCATGCAGCGCCTTGCTAATCATGTAGCGCCTTGCTAATCATGCAGCGCCTTGCTAATCATGCAGCGCCTTGCTAATCATGTAGCGCCATGCTAATCATGTGCTCGTCTGTTCTGGAACATTTAAAGCCAGTAATTAAAGACTAACTCTTCTATTTGAGAGCTGCGATGCGTTTCAAACAGGATTTTTTAACCCTTTCTCCAATAAATGTCAATATTGTCGCCTTTTTGACACGGCGATGTCTCAAACATCTCGTCATGTGATCGTTTAACAAACTTGTGCCCTACAGCTTCGGGAGTATAAAGTCATCGGGCGGCTGTTGCCGTCTGCCAAGAACCCAACCCCCCCCCTGTACCGGATGAGGATCTTTGCCCCCAACCATGTTGTGGCCAAGTCTCGCTTCTGGTACTTTGTCTCCCAGCTGAGGAAGATGAAGAAGGCGTCTGGAGAGACGGTCTACTGTGGACTGGTAAGTTGTGGTCGGACCGAGCCGATCGGGCCCGCCGGGTTTACCTACCGCATCTTTCTGAGTGTGATGTCACCACACCTGTGTGCAACCTGTAAACATTTAAGAGCAGCTGATGTTGCGTCTCTGCACCCAAACCCAAAGTTCATGTCCCGTCAGTGGTGTGATTTTGTCTGGTGTGCAAACAGGAAATGGATCCTTGTCGCCTTTCTGATGCTGCCGTGCCTCAAAAAGTGAATTCAAGGGTCTACAGGTCTTTAGGTTCTGTTAGTAGCGGCCAATGCTGACCCCCCGGAGGCGGTACGAGGTCCAGGAGTTTACTGCTGCTACGATACAACCTAGAACCTGATGGACGTGTGTTAATGTAAGGGTTCTAGAATCCTGATGTCCTGTTGGACCTCCACAGGTCCATGAGAAGACCCCCCTGAAGGTGAAGAACTTTGGTATCTGGCTGCGCTACGACTCCCGCAGCGGGACCCACAACATGTACCGGGAGTACCGGGACCTGACCACCTCTGGAGCCGTCACTCAGTGCTGTGAGTGTTTGCTGGCTCACCAACACCCGGGTTTGGGTTAGATGGGTGGACCGGGTCTAGAGGCCACCTGGAGCATGTTCTGCCTCCTGCGCAGGGATACTGAAGTGAAGGAGGTGGTGACCGGCTGATGATGTCATCTATGACATGCTTACACGCTGCTCCTGTGTCTCGTGGTGCAGATCGTGACATGGGGGCTCGCCACCGTGCCCGTGCCCACTCCATCCAGATCATGAAGGTCCAGGTCATCGCTGCCAACAAGTGTCGCAGACCCGCCATCAAGCAGTTCCACGTGAGTGACCTCGTTTCTGTAGCGGTGGGCGGGTCTCTGAACTGCCCCTTCATTGGTTGGCTCCAGTTTAAAAACCAGATTCCTCTTCCAGGTTTGAAGTATTTGTCTTCGGACCTGGCGGTTCTGGAACTTGTGACGTTTGATCTTGTCTCAAAGCTTTGGTGGCGTCTTTGTCGTCTGACTTCCGTGTCCTCTCCGCAGGATTCCAAGATCAAGTTCCCCCTGCCTCACCGGGTCCTCCGGCGCCAGCACAAGCCCCGCTTCACCACCAAGAGACCGAACACCTTCTTCTGAGCGTCTTACTGCAGGAGACAATAAAGATGGTGGCGACACGCTGAGTCCTGTCCTCGCTTCACCCCGTGGGTCCGGCTGCTCGGGATAACGGTCTGACGCTATAGAAATAAAATGGACCTGGGGGGGGGGGCAGGTGCTTCCTCGGCCCGCCCTCGCTCTTTGGATCCGTGCAGACGGCTCCTTTAAAGGAGGCTCGGTGTCAGCATTAGTCCAGGGCTGGGGGCTAAAGTGTCCCCCACACAGCAGCTTACATCGTCTGTCCAACTGGCCATGTCCTCGGGACAGTCACCGCTGGTTACCTGTTAACAGGGGTGTGTCTACAGGCAGCAGAGGGACCAGGTGTGGTCAGGGTGTCCAAGGGGGGGGGGGGGGGGGGGTGGTATGGAATAGTCCAGTGAGATTCTGCACGGCTCTCCAGCGCCAGAGAACTGTTCTGAGGAACAGTTCAACCAATCAGAGCGCGGTAAACCTCTCCTGAAGTGACTCGGTCTCGGAGATGGAAAGTAATCTTAGCTTGACCTCTGACCCCCCCCCCCCCAGTGGTGGAGGTGGAGTTGTTGCAGTATCTGTCCACATGGGGGCGATGTTCTCTAAGACATGGCAACAACAACGTCCACAACTACTGCTGGACTGTCTTGTCCTCTGAGGCGTCGCCACAGCGACTCGACCGTCTCCACTTCACCCTGTCCTTTGCATCGTCCTCTCCAACGCCAGCTGGTTTTGATTGCTGTGATTGGTTCTGAGGCCCAGCAGGACCAGTAAAATGAAGCCGTTAACCCCGTCGTAACGAGCAGGGGGGGAGATGTGGGTGGGGGCTCACGATTAGCTGGATGAAGAAAAGGGGGGGCCTCTTACCATCTGAAACAGGAAACGGTGCCGCTGGCCAATGAAAACATGTTGCCTCATGTCCAAATCAGAAACACGTGCAGGTGGAACGAGGTAGGGGGGGGGGGGCGATCAGACCGGAGCCGTAGACGGGAATACAAGAGGCTGCTGAAGGGGCTTAAGCCTCTAATGACCAGCAGGGGGGCAACTGCTGCAAGGTCATCTCACCTGAGGAAGCACCTGGTGGGATACTGTGGCTAAAAACAGGTAGAATAAACCGGTTTAATAAAGACCTGAGTCAAGCAAACCGGTTTATGATGAATATATTTATTAGATGGAATGTTAGAGCAGTACAAGTACAGTCACACAGTAGCATGTATTACAGTACAAGTACAGTCAAACAGTAGCATGTATTACAGTACAAGTACAGTCACACAGTAGCATGTATTACAGTACAAGTACAGTCAAACAGTAGCATGTATTACAGTACAAGTACAGTCACACAGTAGCATGTATTACAGTACAAATACAGTAAACGGTAGCATGTATTACAGTACAAGTACAGTAAACGGTAGCATGTATTACAGTACAAGTACAGTAAACAGTAGCATGTATTACAGTACAAGTACAGTAAACAGTAGCATGTATTACAGTACAAGTACAGCCACACAGTAGCATGTATTACAGTACAAGTACAGTCACACAGTGGCATGTATTACAGTACAAGTACAGTCACACAGTAGCATGTATTACAGTACAAGTACAGTCAAACAGTAGCATGTATTACAGTACAAGTACAGTCACACAGTAGCATGTATTACAGTACAAGTACAGTCAAACAGTAGCATGTATTACAGTACAAGTACAGTCACACAGTAGCATGTATTACAGTACAAATACAGTAAACGGTAGCATGTATTACAGTACAAGTACAGTAAACGGTAGCATGTATTACAGTACAAGTACAGTAAACAGTAGCATGTATTACAGTACAAGTACAGTAAACAGTAGCATGTATTACAGTACAAGTACAGCCACACAGTAGCATGTATTACAGTACAAGTACAGTCACACAGTGGCATGTATTACAGTACAAGTACAGTCACACAGTAGCATGTATTACAGTACAAGTACAGTCAGACAGTAGCATGTATTGCAGTACAAGTACAGTCACACAGTAGCATGTATTACAGTACAAGTACAGTCAGACAGTAGCATGTATTACAGTACAAGTACAGTCAGACAGTAGCATGTATTGCAGTACAAGTACAGTCACCAGTAGCATGTATTACAGTACAAGTACAGTCAAACAGTAGCATGTATTACAGTACAAGTACAGTCACACAGTAGCATGTATTACAGTACAAGTACAGTCACACAGTAGCATGTATTACAGTACAAGTACAGTAAACAGTAGCATGTATTACAGTACAAGTACAGTCACACAGTAGCATGTATTACAGTACAAGTACAGTAAACAGTAGCATGTATTACAGTACAAGTACAGTAAACGGTAGCATGTATTACAGTACAAGTACAGTAAACAGTAGCATGTATTACAGTACAAGTACAGTCAAACAGTAGCATGTATTACAGTACAAGTACAGTCACACAGTAGCATGTATTACAGTACAAGTACAGTCACACAGTAGCATGTATTACAGTACGAGTACAGTCACACAGTGGCATGTATTACAGTACGAGTACAGTCACACAGTAGCATGTATTACAGTACAAGTACAGTCACACAGTAGCATGTATTACAGTACAAGTACAGTCAGACAGTAGCATGTATTACAGTACAAGTACAGTCACACAGTAGCATGTATTACAGTACAAGTACAGTCACACAGTAGCATGTATTACAGTACAAGTACAGTCTCACAGTAGCATGTATTACAGTACAAGTACAGTCAGACAGTAGCGTGTATTACAGTACAAGTACAGTCACACAGTAGCGTGTATTACAGTACAAGTACAGTCACACAGTAGCATGTATTACAGTACAAGTACAGTCACACAGTAGCATGTATTACAGTATAAGTACAGTCAGACAGTAGCATGTATTACAGTACAAGTACAGTCACACAGTAGCATGTATTACAGTACAAGTACAGTCACACAGTAGCATGTATTACAGTACAAGTACAGTCACACAGTGGCATGTATTACAGTACAAGTACAGTCACACAGTAGCATGTATTACAGTACAAGTACAGTCAAACAGTAGCATGTATTACAGTACAAGTACAGTCACACAGTAGCATGTATTACAGTACAAGTACAGTCTCACAGTAGCATGTATTACAGTACAAGTACAGTCACACAGTAGCATGTATTACAGTATAAGTACAGTCAGACAGTAGCATGTATTACAGCACAAGTACAGTCACACAGTAGCATGTATTACAGTACAAGTACAGTCACACAGTAGCATGTATTACAGTACAAGTACAGTCAAACAGTAGCATGTATTACAGTACAAGTACAGTCACACAGTAGCATGTATTACAGTACAAGTACAGTCTCACAGTAGCATGTATTACAGTACAAGTACAGTCACACAGTAGCATGTATTACAGTACAAGTACAGTCACACAGTAGCATGTATTACAGTACAAGTACAGTCACACAGTGGCATGTATTACAGTACAAGTACAGTCACACAGTGGCATGTATTACAGTACGAGTACAGTCACACAGTAGCATGTATTACAGTACAAGTACAGTCACACAGTAGCATGTATTACAGTACAAGTACAGTCACACAGTAGCATGTATTACAGTACAAGTACAGTCACACAGTAGCATGTATTACAGTACAAGTACAGTCACACAGTAGCATGTATTACAGTACAAGTACAGTCAGACAGTAGCATGTATTACAGTACAAGTACAGTCACACAGTAGCATGTATTACAGTACAAGTACAGTCAAACAGTAGCATGTATTACAGTACAAGTACAGTCACACATCCTGTCTCAGAGGAGCATTTCTTGCGGTCTTGTTTCCGTTGAAAGTCCTTCGTACATAAATCATTGACATTTAACAATACCAATAAAACTAATATTAAATTACTCAATTGATGCTAAATAACAATAAATTAAAAAGACACACGTTATGTACAACGTAGGTCGACAGAAAGGGGGGGGGGGGGGATTGATCCGGAGAGAGTCGTGATGACTATCTTCATATTTGCTCTTTGATCATTTTATTTTTATTTGCTTCATCCTTTTCTTATGTTGCCTCTTGGCTGCTCTGTGCAGCTATAATGTTCAGGGGGGGGTCACTCATGGACAGGTCTGAGATGATTTTACAACCTGGTGTACGGAAGCATTCCTCCAGACCGGATCAATGCTTCTCAGACAAAGGAGGTGTGTATCGACTTCAGGCGTCCATCCCTTGTTCCTCCTTGCAGCACCATCAACAACCACCCAGTGGCGCTGGTGCCCAAATACAAATATCTGGGCACCGTAATCGACAGCAAACTCAAATTTGATGTGAACTGTGAGACGCTCTGCAAGAAAGGCCAGCAGCGACTCTTCATCCTGAGGGAGCTCGCTGAGCTCCAGGTGGACAGGAGCCTGATGAAGACGTTCTCCTGTGCCTTCATCGAATCCGTCCTCACGTTCTCGGCTGTCTGTCGGCACGGTAACCTCGCCATCAAGGACAAGAACTGCCTGAGGAACATCGTCCGTGTAGCATCGGAGGTAGCCGGGCTGAACTTCAGCAGTCTGGATGAAGCTCTTCAGCTTCACCTGCTGAATAAAGCCAAGTCGATCCGCAGGAACAAAAATCATCCCCTAAATCCGGAATATAAGCTGCTCCCATCGGGGGCTCGACTGACGCTCCCCAGGGTCACTAAAAGCAGATACAAGTTCTCCTTTGTCCCGCTCTCCTTCAGGGCCCTGAACGCCACAGAGAGGAGGTGACCCTGCTCGTGTTCCCGTATGGACCGGGGTCATGGACCGGGGTCATGGACCGGTCTGCTCCGTTTGCACCGTTTATAAAATGTCGTACAGAAACGTTACAACGATGCTGCTCAGCTCATTGTGTGTGTGTGTGTGTGTGTGTGCTCAGCTCATTGTGTGTGTGTGTGTGCTCAGCTCATTGTGTTCTGTGTGTGTGTGTGTGTGTGCTCAGCTCATTGTGTTCTACACGTTGTGTGTGTGTGTGCTCAGCTCATTGTGTTCTGTGTGTGTGTGTGTGTGTGTGTGTGTGTGTGTGCTCAGCTCATTGTGTTCTGTGTGTGTGTGTGTGTGTGTGTGTGTGTGTGTGTGTGTGTGTGTGCTCAGCTCATTGTGTTCTGTGTGTGTGTGTGTGTGTGTGTGCTCAGCTCATTGTGTTCTGTGTGTGTGTGTGTGTGTGTGTGTGTGTGCTCAGCTCATTGTGTTCTGTGTGTGTGTGTGTGTGTGTGTGTGTGTGTGCTCAGCTCATTGTGTTCTGTGTGTGTGTGTGTGATTGCTGAAAAACAAGGGACAGGCCAATAAAAGTGAAGTCTCATCTCGAGGACTGCAGTCTGAGCTCTATTCTTTAAACCATCGAGTTTCCCTCGAGCAGTTTGTGTTCGGGGCCCCGGGATGAAATCAGAAAACTTAAAATCAGAGATGTGTGTCAGTTCAGCGTCACCGCACAGGGATGACATTTACCCAGAGTGTTTTAAACTAGTCCTCTTCAGGTGTTTTAACTAGTCTCTTCAGGTGTTTAAACTAGTCCTCTTCAGGTGTTTTAACTAGTCTCTTCAGGTGTTTACACTAGTCCTCTTCAGGTGTTTACACTAGTCTCTTCAGGTGTTTAAACTAGTCTCTTCAGGTGTTTTAAACTAGTCTCTTCAGGTGTTTAAACTAGTCTCTTCAGGTGTTTAAACTAGTCTCTTCAGGTGTTTTAAACTAGTCTCTTCAGGTGTTTAAACTAGTCTCTTCAGGTGTTTTAAACTAGTCTCTTCAGGTGTTTAAACTAGTCTCTTCAGGTGTTTTAAACTAGTCTCTTCAGGTGTTTAAACTAGTCTCTTTAGGTGTTTTAAACTAGTCTCTTCAGGTGTTTAAACTAGTCTCTTCAGGTGTTTTAAACTAGTCTTTTCAGGTGTTTAAACTAGTCTCTTCAGGTGTTTAAACTAGTCTCTTCAGGTGTTTAAACTAGTCTCTTCAGGTGTGTTAAACTAGTCTCTTCAGGTGTTTAAACTAGTCTCTTCAGGTGTTTTAAACTAGTCTCTTCAGGTGTTTTAAACTAGTCTCTTCAGGTGTGTTAAACTAGTCTCTTCAGGTGTATTAAACTAGTCTCTTCAGGTGTTTAAACTAGTCTCTTCAGGTGTGTTAAACTAGTCTCTTCAGGTGTATTAAACTAGTCTCTTCAGGTGTTTAAACTAGTCCTCTTCAGGTGTTTTAACTAGTCTCTTCAGGTGTTTACACTAGTCCTCTTCAGGTGTTTACACTAGTCTCTTCAGGTGTTTTAAACTAGTCTCTTCAGGTGTTTAAACTAGTCCTCTTCAGGTGTTTTAACTAGTCTCTTCAGGTGTTTACACTAGTCCTCTTCAGGTGTTTACACTAGTCTCTTCAGGTGTTTAAACTAGTCTCTTCAGGTGTTTTAAACTAGTCTCTTCAGGTGTTTAAACTAGTCTCTTCAGGTGTTTAAACTAGTCTCTTCAGGTGTTTTAAACTAGTCTCTTCAGGTGTTTAAACTAGTCTCTTCAGGTGTTTTAAACTAGTCTCTTCAGGTGTTTAAACTAGTCTCTTCAGGTGTTTTAAACTAGTCTCTTCAGGTGTTTAAACTAGTCTCTTTAGGTGTTTTAAACTAGTCTCTTCAGGTGTTTAAACTAGTCTCTTCAGGTGTTTTAAACTAGTCTTTTCAGGTGTTTAAACTAGTCTCTTCAGGTGTTTAAACTAGTCTCTTCAGGTGTTTAAACTAGTCTCTTCAGGTGTGTTAAACTAGTCTCTTCAGGTGTTTAAACTAGTCTCTTCAGGTGTTTTAAACTAGTCTCTTCAGGTGTTTTAAACTAGTCTCTTCAGGTGTGTTAAACTAGTCTCTTCAGGTGTATTAAACTAGTCTCTTCAGGTGTTTTAAACTAGTCTCTTCAGGTGTTTAAACTAGTCTCTTCAGGTGTTTAAACTAGTCTCTTCAGGTGTTTTAAACTAGTCTTTTCAGGTGTTTAAACTAGTCTCTTCAGGTGTGTTAAACTAGTCTCTTCAGGTGTTTTAAACTAGTCTCTTCAGGTGTTTAAACTAGTCTCTTCAGGTGTGTTAAACTAGTCTCTTCAGGTGTATTAAACTAGTCTCTTCAGGTGTTTTAAACTAGTCTCTTCAGGTGTTTAAACTAGTCTCTTCAGGTGTTTTAAACTAGTCCTCTTCAAGTGTTTAAACTAGTCTCTTCAGGTGTTTAAACTAGTCTCTTCAGGTGTTTTAAACTAGTCCTCTTCAGGTGTTTAAACTAGTCCTCTTCAGGTGTTTTAAACTAGTCCTCTTCAGGTGTTTAAACTAGTCCTCTTCAGGTGTTTTAAACTAGTCCTCTTCAGGTGTTTAAACTAGTCCTCTTCAGGTGTTTAAACTAGTCTCTTCAGGTGTGTTAAACTAGTCCTCTTCAGGTGTTTAAACTAGTCTCTTCAGGTGTTTTAAACTAGTCTCTTCAGGTGTTTAAACTAGTCTCTTCAGGTGTTTAAACTAGTCTCTTCAGGTGTTTTAAACTAGTCTCTTCAGGTGTTTTAAACTAGTCTCTTCAGGTGTTTTAAACTAGTCCTCTTCAGGTGTTTAAACTAGTCTCTTCAGGTGTGTTAAACTAGTCTCTTCAGGTGTGTTAAACTAGTCTCTTCAGGTGTTTTAAACTAGTCTCTTCAGGTGTTTTAAACTAGTCTCTTCAGGTGTTTTAAACTAGTCTCTTCAGGTGTGTTAAACTAGTCTCTTCAGGTGTTTTAAACTAGTCTCTTCAGGTGTATTAAACTAGTCTCTTCAGGTGTTTTAAACTAGTCTCTTCAGGTGTTTAAACTAGTCTCTTCAGGTGTTTAAACTAGTCTCTTCAGGTGTTTTAAACTAGTCTCTTCAGGTGTTTAAACTAGTCTCTTCAGGTGTGTTAAACTAGTCTCTTCAGGTGTTTTAAACTAGTCTCTTCAGGTGTGTTAAAGATCCCATATTATACCCGTTCTCCTTGCGCTGAGCTGGAGGAGATCAAAGGGAGCCAAACCTCCTTCTTCACCCCGTCCCATGTTTGTTGTTTTAGGCCCCGCTCCTGGACTCGGTGTGCCTTCAGCCCCGCCTTCAGCCCCGCCTTCAGCCCCACCTGTAGCCTGGTGTTGGTCCTAAGGCCCGTGGGAGTTGGGCGGCACCCACCCAGCCTCTGGACCAGGTGCTGATCTAGATGTAGGTGCGTTCCAGCACCACAACAAAGGGGGCAGGACTGACCCTCAGTCCCTGGACCTGCCGGCGCTGCTGTGGGAACATTTTAGGTTCTTCCTAACTTGTGACAACAAACGTTACGTCATTCGCTGCTAGAGTTTTAAACAGTTTGTTTTATTGAGGTTGAGACTGTCACCTGCCCTCTTGGCAGATTAGCATATCAGGCAAAAAGTGACAAACACACGTTCTGAGGAGTAGTGGATTTATTTGTGCCCGTTTTTCTACCGTAATCAAGGATGATCCCAGAAGACCAGGTTCTCCACCGACCCTCCACCGACTCAGAGACCGATGGGAGGAGAAGGTCTGAAACCAGACCAGGAACGTGATGCAGGATTAGCGCCCCCCAGAGGCCAGTAATTCAGCGGTTGCTCTGCTTCAGGAGTACACGCTGTAAAACCCGCTGCTGAGTAAATTATACGCGCTGTGGTTAACCAGCCATGTGGAATCGTGTTCGACCCAAACCGCCGAGTCTCCCAGACTGGAACGCCTCTGAGCCACCGGCTGACTGGCAGGTCAGAGACCAGGGGTCATGCAGCGGCTTCCAGGTCACCCCCAATTAAAGGGCTTCCTCTGGAACCAGAGCTCATCAGGAACGGGTCAGAAAAGCCCCGCCTGACTAAAACTTAACCCGGATCAGAGCCGATCCTGATTTCATCTGGGTTTGAACTCCGATACAGTTTATATTTGTATTTCATTCCCATCGTTCTGCAGCCTCTTTATTTCATATTGATTGTCATTTCCTGATTGGTGTCAGCCTCTGACCTGATTGAGAACACCTGTGCAGGTGTGGGGCGTGACTTCTAATCAGCGATTGACAGCAGCTCGAGTCGTGAGGTGGTGGAATCGTCTGCAAACGAGGACTCACCTTCACAGCTGTTTCAGCTTCCTCTTTATGAAGCTCGGCTGGGTTTCCCTAGTGGCCGATAAAAGTACTGTTTCATGTTATTAATATTTCAGGTTAGATTTCAGGGTTTTCCGATCATAGCAGAGGATAAGAAATAAAACCACCTGTCGGGCGTAAATGTGTGAGATCTATAACGGCGTCCCGTCGTGTCGCTGAGATCCTCGCTTTAACGTCTCGTACGTTCCACAGACCTTCAGTAACCCACCTGCTCCGTGGGATGTCCTCTGTCCTCTGACCCTCTAGTAGAGCTTCCTACTCGAGGATCAGAGGTCAGAGGACATCCCACCCGCTCCGTGGAATGTCCTCTGACCCTCGAGTAGAGCTTCCTACTCGAGGATCAGAGGTCAGAGGACATCCCACCTGCTCCGTGGGATGTCCTCTGATCCTCGAGTAGAGCTTCCTACTCGAGAATCAGAGGTCAGAGGACATCCCACCTGCTCCGTGAAATGTCCTCTGATCCTCGAGTAGAGCTTCCTACTCGAGGATCAGAGGTCAGAGGACATCCCACCTGCTCCGTGGAATGTCCTCTGATCCTCGAGTAGAGCTTCCTGCTCGAGAATCAGAGGTCAGAGGACATCCCAGCTGCTCCGTGGGATGTCCTCTGATCCTCGAGTAGAGCTTCCTTCTCGAGTCTCGCAGTGAGCTTTCAGACCAACGTTTGTTTCTTCACGTTTCATTCTGCAGCTTTGTGGTTTCCAACATGGAAACAAGCGGTGATGTCATTTGAGGCTTTGCTGCTTAAATGAGCCCAATTTGGACCAAATTCTGAGGATCTCCAGGTCCGGAGGAGCCGGAGGGCAGCCGCTCAGTTGATCCGGGCGTGGACCGCCGAGGACCATCAGGTTGAGGAAACCTTGAGCCGCTCCCCTCAGAACTCCTTTGTTTATTGGTTTTGGAGGAGCACCCTAGCGGCGCTTCGATCGGGCCCGATGGGAGAATAAGAGGGAGCTTTAGAACCTGATGACTCAGCAGATCTTCAGAAGAAGGATTTGAAAAAGATTTTGTGTCCAGCCAACATCAAGCATCTGCGTTTTACAGCCGTGACTCTGAAAGGTCTAACGCGACTGGTCCTCCTAACGGAACCGCCTAGTTGCTGGTTCCCATGATGCCGAGGGCCCGAGCGGGCCGACCCGGCGCTTTGAGTTCCTGCATCAACACGACATCAGCAGATCCTGATCCTCAACAAAAGAGGTGTTTGCTTTGGCTGCCGCCCTCTTCTTCCTCTGACCGGGTTTACACGACACCGCATCAAAGGCAGGTTTATGACCACCATTATAAACCGTGGAGGAGAGCGCTGACCCCTGACCTGCTGGACAAACAGCGGATCCGGTCTCAACAGCTCCAGAATCCAGCTGATGGCCCGGAGCCCACGCAGGTCGGACTCTCAGAGTCCCAGAAAGATGTTCCTAGAGCTCATCTGAGACCTGCTTCTGAACTCTGAGGTCATCATAGCAATCAGGCTCCAGACCAGGCTCCAGATCAGGGTCTAGGTCAGGGTACAGACCAGGCTCCAGATCAGGGTCTAGATCAGGGTACAGATCAGGGTCTAGGTCAGGCTCCAGACCAGGCTCCAGATCAGGGTCTAGGTCAGGCTCCAGACCAGGCTCCAGATCAGGGTCTAGATCAGGGTACAGATCAGGGTCTAGATCAGGCTCCAGACCAGGCTCCAGATCAGGGTCGAGGTCAGGGTACAGACCAGAGTCCAGATCAGGCTCCAGATCAGGGTCCAGACCAGGGTCCAGATGTCCTGGGACTAAACATTTCTTATTTTGTCCTCTGAATGCTTGGCTGTTATTTGGATGAGGACATGAAGCATGTGACTTTTCCGTCCGTCTCAGGCCCCGCCCCGCCCCGCCCCAACGTTTTTTGGGATGTGATTGTGAAGGCTGCTTCTCTGTGAGGCTGCAGCATCAATGTATTTACTGTTCAGAACACAAGCCCCGCCCTGAATGTGGGGCGGCTCCGCTGAGCTCCGGCTGATGAGAACACAAGCCCCGCCCTGAATGTGGGGCGGCTCCGCTGAGCTCCGGCTGATGAGAACACAAGCCCCGCCCTGAATGTGGGGCGGCTCCGCTGAGCTCCGGCTGATGAGAACACAAGCCCCGCCCTGAGCTCCGGTTCCTCTGAATCACTGCAGCCATTATGAGAAGCTCTCCGGCTTCTTACCGCCCTTTTCCACATCGTTAGCGCAGCGCTGGCGGCGGCGGCCTGCAGACGGCACCGACCACACGGCATTGTGTTTTCAACACTGCTGGAATCCAAGTACTACAATAAAGTCTGCATTTAAAGTACTTTACTCTTTGATTTTAACCACCGTGTTGAGTTTATAAAATGTTATCAGCTGTGTCAGAAACATCTGAAACCTTTAATTCATTAACAAATAAGCTGAAAACTAACATGAAAGGGGTCACATTCACCACGGACAGGATCAAAGGCTGAATCAGGACCCCTGTAAAAATGATGAATGACAAACATCTGTGAACACAGCATCTGGATATTCATATTCGTCCATGTGTCTTCTCCTGGGTCGTCCTCTAGTCCTGTCCTTTGCATCGTCCTCCCCAACACCAGCCACTCTCATGTCCTCCCTCACTACGTCCATGTCTCTTCTCCTGGGTCGTCCTCTAGTCCTGTTCCCTGGCAGTTCCATCCTCAGCATCCTTCTACCAATATAGTCCCCGTCTCTCCTCTGGACATGTCCAAACCATCAAAGTCTGGTCTCTCTGACCTTGTCTCCAAAACGTCTAACATTCACTGTCCCTCTTATTGTCTCATTTCTAATCCTGTCCAACCTGGACACTCCCAAGGAGAACCTCAGCATCTTCATCTCCTCCACTTCTAGCTCCACCTCCTGTCTTTAGCTCAGAGACACTGTCTCTAAGCCGTCCATCATGGCTGTCCTCACCACTGTCTCTCAGCCGTCCATCATGGCTGTCCTCACCACTGTCTTGTAGACCTGTCCCTTCGTCCTTTCACAGAGCACACCTGATACTTTCCTCCCCCGTTCCAGCCTGCCTGCACACGATTCTTCACCTCCTTTCCACATTCTCTCCATCACTCTGCTCTGTTGACCCGAGGTACCTGAAGTCCTCTCCCTTCTTTACGTCTCTTCCTTGTAGCTTCACTGTCCCCCCCCCCCCTGGGACCTTCTCATGTACACACATGTACTCTGTTTTACTCCTGCTCACCTTCATCCCTCTCTTTTCGAGATTATGAATTACATTTTGAATGAACGGTCCGGTGACTCAGTCTGACCTCTATCATGGCGTCGCCGAGGAAACGGACCACACAGCGAGAACGCAGAAGAATGTCGGCCATCTTTCATCCTCCCATGAGGAATCAGTCAGAGGAGGTTAGAAAGAAAAGCCAGAAGGAGGAGTCTGTGGCACTCGCAGGTTAGCATCAGTAGCTACCATCAGTGCTAGCGTTGTCGCGTGTAGAGGGGGCGGTGGAGCCCATCTTTAAGGCAGATGTGACCCTTCAAAGTTCAGCTTTTTATTTAGTGGGATGGAAAGGAACATTCTTGAAAATCACAAACTGTGAAGGTGTGAGAGACAAACGTCCTGCAGTGGCATTGTGGGTAACGTGGTTTGTTTAGACTGGGGGGTTCAAAAGAGCTCTGGGTCACAGTAGCTGCAGGGTTCTAAGGAAGACATCTAGCGGGCCTAGTTCCTTTTCAGATTTCTGTGTCAACTTGTCCCACAACAGCAAGCACTTTGGAGACGGAGGCAAAGAAAAACTTCCCTTTAACAGGCAGAAAGCTTGAACAGAACCCAAAGTCGCTTTCACGCCAGAACTGTTTGGACCGCTTTAAATGGACCAGAGTTCATTTCCTCGGATGGTCCGCTTCGTTTGGGCAGGTGTGAAAGCTCATCCGAACTCTGCTCCTGACCCAGAGTGCAACTTGTGGCTGCAAAATTTAGACAAAATGTTTGAAGTGTTTTCAAAATGTAAAGCTGACGGAGAGCTTTTCTAACGGCAGCAAGGAGGAACCAGAGAGATGTTTCCTCCTCCGCTTTAATTCAGTGGGAACGATGCACTTCCTCTGTTGCCTTTGGAGAGAAGCAGAAGAAATGGACCAGGAACCATCCCAAATCTTTAAACTTGTCAAATGTTCAGCCACCCAGGAACCAACGCTGCAGGCCAGAAAACGTTCTGGTGCTGGACAGAAAGTTCCACCAGTCAGGAAGAATCTAACCGGAGGCCGCCTATAAATAAAACGACCAAAAGAACTCGTTTCCAACGGGGAAAATCCAACAACCTGAAACGAGAATGACAGCAAAGAACTTCTGACCCTGCTAAAACGCTTGAGTCCAGGTTCATACGGTGAAACGGTCCAGGTTCACACGGTGAAACGGTCCAGGTTCACACGGTGAAACAATCCAGGTTCACACGGTGAAACGGTCCAGGTTCACACGGTGAAACAATCCAGGTTCACACGGTGAAACGGTCCAGGTTCACACGGTGAAACAATCCAGGTTCACACGGTGAAACGGTCCAGGTTCACACGGTGAAACGGTCCAGGTTCATACGGTGAAACGGTCCAGGTTCACACGGTGAAACAATCCAGGTTCACACGGTGAAACGGTCCAGGTTCACACGGTGAAACAATCCAGGTTCACACGGTGAAACGGTCCAGGTTCACACGGTGAAACGATCCAGGTTCACACGGTGAAACGGTCCAGGTTCACACGGTGAAACGATCCAGGTTCACACGGTGAAACGATCCAGGTTCACACGGTGAAACGGTCCAGGTTCACACGGTGAAACGGTCCAGGTTCACACGGTGAAACGGTCCAGGTTGGCACAGAGAAATAGTTGTTTGAATAAAACAACTATTAATCCACAGTTGACTGATCACCTGTCCAAAGGTGAGTGTTACATTTATTATGTAATTAGCTGAAATTCGGTCGATTAAAAAAAAAAGTGAATTTTTTTTCTGCTCCATGTTGATGCTACGTCCTTAAAAATCCAAAAGGAATTTAAAGATTGCAGAAGCAACATGTTGTTGTGGTCTCTGGTTTGTCTCTCGTCCTCCCGTTCTGTTCTCTACCTGCAGGAGGCGTGGTTTCCTCTCTCACCTGCAGATTCAGCAGACGAGGCACACCTGGCTCCGATGTCACTCCGTCAGGCCTTTCCTCAGCCCGGTCTGGTCTCCGGTACCAGGTGAGTCCATCCGGTTTGTGTTTGCCTTGCTGCCGGTACCAGCTACCAGGGACCCTGCCCCAGCCGGTCCAGAACTGAAATACGACACCTGGACGTGTTGACGCGATCCTTCGCACATGGATGAAGTAAACATTTCAAGGGCGTAAACTGTAATTAAAGCCTAATAAAAGGAGTCTGAACGGATGACATTTATTTTGTAGTTTGTAGGCTTTGTTGTTCTTCCTGTTTGTGTCTGACCCTGTTTTTGTGGAGGGGCGTGGCAGCGTCTCGGTTTCTCTTTAACCACCTCGTGGAGGGTAATTGGACTTCGGTGTTTTGACTCGCTGGCCACAGGATGGAACCGCTCGGTGTCATAAAATGCCTTAGGGCGTCCCGCAGGGCGGCTGTGGTCGTCTGCCTATCGGGAGGTTGTTGGTTCGATGGCTCCTGAAGAGCAGCTGGTGTGAACGAACGGATCAATGCGAGATCGGATGAGATCAGAAGTTAGAAGATACAAAGTTCAAATGTACCTTTTGAATATTAGGACTCAGCGGATGCTGATTTATTTTTTACTTTGGATAATTTCAAGAATTACAAAATAAATAATCATAATAATGTCTTTGATTTTGAAACATTTATTGCTGCAAAAATGGCCTTTTTATATTTCCCTTTAACCCTAATCAATATAATTATTCCAACTTCAGACTCAAATGAAAATGATCACCCGAATCGTTTTGTGCTTGATTCCAACGAGCCGCTGCCGGGCCGGAACGCCACCAGCCGAGGCGTAGGGAACGCATGCGTCAGCTGGCGGGATGATGGGAACGCTCCTCGCTGGGTGCGTCACGGCTGCTGCCCCCCCCCGCCCACCGTGGGGGTGTTCAGCGTGACCATCCGCAGCGCCATAGGCCACAAAGCAAACACGGCGCCGACATTTGGCTTGGCTGCTGCAGCTGATGGGAAGAGAGCAGTTTAGTCCACAGAACGTTCAAAATGTCACCTCCAACCCCCCAAAGACAGGCAGGGACACAGACCCAACAGGCCTGGGCCCCCCCAGAATCCACTAAACAAACCGCAGGAGGTTCCACACCATTGTCTCAGCAGGGGGTCCTGGTCCAACCCCCCAAAGACAGGCAGGGACACAGAACCAACAGGCCTGGGCCCCCCCAGAATCCACTAAACAAACCGCAGGAGGTTCCGCACCATTGTCTCATCATCAAGCTGCATCAGATCACTCCTGAGTGTCTTATTGTCTTATTGTCTTATTGTCTTATTGTCTCCGGGTCTGCCTTGAATGTCCGTCGCTGATTTCAGTGTGACTGATCATCGCTGATCCTTCAGTATCAGGTCCATCAGTACCTGGTCCACCAGTACCTGGTCCCTCTGATCTTCTGGATCCTTCAGTATCGTACATTTCCTCTGGTGACCCTTTAGTTTGGTTCTGGATTCCACTATGAGATCATCTTTACATGGTTTGTTCAAAGTGGGCGTCGTCCTCTGATCAAACAGACGTAAAGCACCGCCCCCCCTTGATGTAATTTGTCCTGAGGCTGTTCCGGCATGTCGTCGGTTCTCCTCAGCTAAGCTGCTAACACACAACACGTTTTACTGCTGCCATTAAAAGCCACATTCTTTAACTGCATTTTATTTTTAGCTTGTCTGAAAGTTTCTGCTGGAACCACAACCAGAACCTTGTCCTCCGCCGGCGGGACCGGCCCAGCTCCAGACATCTCCTGGTGTGGTGTCCCGGAGCCCCCACCGTTTAGGAGCTTCAGAAGCAGCAGGAACTGAACCGACAACCGGCCGAGGCCTGCACCAGACCCTCTGAACTGGACCTGCAGAGCGGTCCTCCAGAACCGGGAGCATCTTTCCATCCGTGCAGATAGGGACCAGCACCAGCCCAAACGGGTCTGGATCATGGGATGGCGCTGGACTGTGGATCTGTTCCCAGGAGTCGCCCCTGATGGATCCGAGGACAGATCCATCTTGTTCCAGACACGAATGTTCATGACCCGGCCCGGCCCGGTAGAGCCATCAGTGCCCCCCCTCCCACCTCCCACCAGCAGACGGAGAAACACTGAGGAAGCTGCCTTCCTCTCCCTCCTCTCTGCCGACGGCAGTCTCTGTCTCAGACAACCAACCGGACCTGAATCCAGGTCCCTTTAAAGAAAGCCCCCCAGCAGGAAGCCAGGTACAGCCAGTGCATCAGGAAATCCTCTCTAAGCTCCTCTTCTGGAGAAAGGCTGACGCAGACCTTCCATTACATCACATGTGTCAAGCCTGTCCGGTGGAGGGCCGAGACACTCCAGGTTTTCGTTCCAACCATCTCTCCAGCAGCTGATCTCACTAATGAGTTCCTTCTCTCAAATCAGAGGTGTTGATAATTACAGCTGGAAGGAAAACCTGGAGTGTCTCGGCCCTCCACCGGACGGGATCCAGCTCCTGGATCAGAGACTAAAGACCAGAACCTGTCCTTCATCACACGGTGAAACATCCGCCCATCTTCTTGTCGACGCCCCCAGTCGTCTCGTCTCCAGCTGCTTTTTTCCTCCCTGTGAGTCACGGACGTTGCTGCTGTCTATTCCAGCTGACAACGGGCGAGAGGTGGGGAACACCCCAGACGTGTCGCCAGCACGTCGCGGGCATTTAGGGTATAGCAACTGTTCAATACGGAGGCATCACATTTACCTGAGGGCGGAGTCTCTAAATCAGAGCCAATCACTGGTGTTTACCTGGTTTCCCTCAGACAGTCGTCTGAAGCTTGCAGAGCCCGGCGACGCGTTGGTGTCTGATTCTGACGGATCAGAACCGGAGCCGGCGTCTGAAGTGACTAATGTCTTCCAGAGTGGGGGAGTGATGGCCTAGCCCCTCGTGTCTGTGGGCTGAGGGTGGGGGGTGATCGTGTTGTTTCTTAACGCCGTCCTGGTCTCAAGGCGCCGCCGCCAGACGCCGCCTGCCAGGGGATTTTCAGACCAGAGACTCGGCTGCTCCGCCTCTCTTTTACTGTGTGGTTGGTAATTCAATCCCCGTGTCAGGCGCAGCACAAGGCTAATAACAGTAGCACCTCCTGTACATTTACAGCCGCGCCGCTCTACCAGAGCCAGATGCTCGCTGAGCTCTGGCTAAATGTCGGCCCGGTCAGGACCTGCAAAGTCCTCTTACGTCCTGTGGACTGAAGTTTAAGTCCTCTAAACTTCAGTCCACAGAAGCTGCTGCTCAATGCAAAGACACTCAGAGAACCCGAACCCCAACAGGCCGGGATAAAGGCCTAGACCGGCTCTGGAACGACACCAAACAATCAGCCATCATCCCTGAATATATTGATCATATCTATAGAAACATCGAAACAAGGCAAATGTAACAGCAACCAAGGGTCCCAGACGGGGCCCAAAGAGGGGACAGGACCACCAGACGGACATGGACCAGGACAGCGTTCCCATCACCGTAAATCTCCTTTATGCGTTTTCCTCTGCAGATACGAGCTCAGCCAGACGAGGAGGACTTCTGGACTTCAAACATTCCTCCTCCACATTTTAAGAGCTGTCTGACTTTACAACCTGAAGCCGTGAGCCGGGACTCGGCAGCAAGTGGAAAACGGCAAAGGCGAGCGAGGTCCACTCCTGCTTATGATCTTGTGTCAGACCCCAGCGCTGTTTTTAGGGGGGTGAGGACATGGGAATATTTATGAGCTCTGCTTTTCACAGGCTTCCTGTTAGAGTCAAACAAATGCCTCTCATTAAGTCCAGCGTCGGCTGATCCGCCGTCGGACCGCTAACAAGTCAGCGGCTGGGCGCTAATCTCTCGCACATTCAGCCGCGAAGCCGCCCCTGAACCCGGGTCTGTCTCTGAGAACAGGGTAACCCCCCATACCTGGCCTTCAGACGTCCTGCCGGGGGGGTAAGCAAATAAAAAGTGAGCTCACTACTGGGCAGACCACAGGATACCTCCGAGATCCAGGACCCAGAGTGCAGCGAGAGCCGGCCGACTGGAAGAGAAAGTATTTTTGAAGAGACAAGGTTTGAAGAATGCTTTTGGTTTATTTTCCATAATCATGATTTTGGAATGTGTTATGGCCTCATTAGCCAAAATATGATGAGTGGAGTGGATTGGATTCGCCTGTGGGATGGGAGAAGTGGAGCCCCTCCCCTCTGATCCAGAACCAGTACTCATACCTGGGATTGGGTTCATTTTATTTGGTTCTTTATTCTCAATGCAGAAACATGGTGGAACACTGGCTCCACTTCTCCCACCATTCCCATTCCCAACATCTTTATCAGTAAATCTGGATTCCATTTGAGAAACGCTGGTCTAAGGGCACAGGTTCTAAGGGTAGAGGGTCTAAGGGTGGAGGGTGGACTTTCTGGATAGGGTAACGTATTCAACCACGTAAAAACCTGCTGAACTCTCACATGGAAGGTAAATCTATATGACTGATTATTGATAGTCATCATCCAATGAGGATTGAGGGGATTTCCTTTTCTTATTAAGGTTCGTATTTGTGTGTAATCACCCTTTAGGCCTGTAGGGGTGACTGTCAGAGTTTTTAGGCCTCTAAATATAAAAAAACATGTGACCCAATAAACCTCAGTAAACATAACAAATGACTTTTTGAGTAGAGTTCATTAAATGACTCTCATGACAATGAGAGACTTTACGACTCGTTCCTGCAATAAGCTGCCGCTGACAGCTGTGGTCGGCTCGTCTGCCCGCCCTCGCCTCGGTTTACGCCTCCAATCAGGCCTCTAACCTCACGCCCTGTCCCAATGTTACCACAGCGATGGCAGAAGAAGTCCACCAGGAGCTGAATCACCTCGTCTGAGCAGCCGGGGACTAGAGCCACCCTTCAGGGAGACGCTTCGCTCCACATCCAGGAATAAGCGCTCACTTTTTTGCCACAACTGAAAGCTAACATAATTATTGAGAGGCTGAGGCCAACGGATGCCAGGCACCTACAGGCGGCCGTGGAAAAGCGTCCTCGCTGCTTCCTCGCTGCTTCCTCGCTGCTTCCTAGCTGCTTCCTAGCTGCTTCGTTGCTGCTTCGTCGCTGCTTTGTCGCTGCTTCCTAGCTGCTTCCTAGCTGCTTCCTCGCTGCTTCCTAGCTGCTTCCTAGCTGCTTCCTCGATGCTTCCTCGCTGCTTTGTCGCTGCTTCCTAGCTGCTTCCTCGCTGCTTCCTCGCTGCTTCCTCGCTGCTTCCTAGCTGCTTCCTAGCTGCTTCCTCGATGCTTCCTCGCTGCTTTGTCGCTGCTTCCTAGCTGCTTCCTCGCTGCTTCCTCGCTGCTTCCTCGCTGCTTCCTAGCTGCTTTGTTGCTGCTTCGTTGCTGCTTCGTCGCTGCTTTGTCGCTGCTTCCTAGCTGCTTCCTAGCTGCTTCCTTGCTGCTTCCTCGCTGCTTCCTCGCTGCTTCCTCGCTGCTTCCTCGCTGCTTCCTCGCTGCTTCCTCGCTGCTTCCTAGCTGCTTCCTAGCTGCTTTGTTGCTGCTTCGTTGCTGCTTCGTCGCTGCTTTGTCGCTGCTTCCTAGCTGCTTCCTAGCTGCTTCCTCGCTGCTTCGTTGCTGCTTCGTCGCTGCTTTGTCGCTGCTTCCTAGCTGCTTCCTAGCTGCTTCCTCGCTGCTTCCTAGCTGCTTCCTCGCTGCTTCGTCGCTGCTTCGTCGCTGCTTCGTCGCTGCTTCCTCGCTGCTTCCTCGCTGCTTCCTAGCTGCTTCCTCGCTGCTTCCTAGCTGCTTCCTCGCTGCTTCGTCGCTGCTTCCTCGCTGCTTCCTAGCTGCTTCCTAGCTGCTTCCTAGCTGCTTCCTAGCTGCTTCCTAGCTGCTTCCTCGCTGCTTCCTCGCTGCTTCCTCGCTGCTTCCTCGCTGCTTCCTAGCTGCTTCCTAGCTGCTTCCTCGCTGCTTCCTAGCTGCTTTGTTGCTGCTTCGTTGCTGCTTCGTCGCTGCTTTGTCGCTGCTTCCTAGCTGCTTCCTAGCTGCTTCCTCGCTGCTTCCTAGCTGCTTCCTCGCTGCTTCGTCGCTGCTTCGTCGCTGCTTCCTCGCTGCTTCCTCGCTGCTTCCTAGCTGCTTCCTCGCTGCTTCCTAGCTGCTTCCTCGCTGCTTCCTCGCTGCTTCCTCGCTGCTTCCTAGCTGCTTCCTAGCTGCTTCCTCGCTGCTTCCTAGCTGCTTCCTAGCTGCTTCCTAGCTGCTTCCTCGCTGCTTCCTCGCTGCTTCCTAGCTGCTTCCTCGCTGCTTCCTAGCTGCTTCCTAGCTGCTTCCTCGCTGCTTCCTCGCTGCTTCCTCGCTGCTTCCTAGCTGCTTCCTCGCTGCTTCCTCGCTGCTTCCTAGCTGCTTCGTCGCTGCTTCCTCGCTGCTTCCTAGCTGCTTCGTCGCTGCTTCGTCGCTGCTTCGTCGCTGCTTCCTAGCTGCTTCGTTGCTGCTTCGTCGCTGCTTCCTCGCTGCTTCCTAGCTGCTTCCTAGCTGCTTCCTCGCTGCTTCGTCGCTGCTTCGTCGCTGCTTCGTCGCTGCTTCGTCGCTGCTTCCTAGCTGCTTCGTTGCTGCTTCGTCGCTGCTTCCTCGCTGCTTCCTAGCTGCTTCCTAGCTGCTTCCTAGCTGCTTCCTCGCTGCTTCCTCGCTGCTTCCTAGCTGCTTCCTCGCTGCTTCCTCGCTGCTTCCTAGCTGCTTCCTCGCTGCTTCCTCGCTGCTTCCTCGCTGCTTCCTAGCTGCTTCCTAGCTGCTTCCTCGCTGCTTCCTAGCTGCTTCCTAGCTGCTTCCTAGCTGCTTCCTCGCTGCTTCCTCGCTGCTTCCTAGCTGCTTCCTCGCTGCTTCCTAGCTGCTTCCTAGCTGCTTCCTCGCTGCTTCCTCGCTGCTTCCTAGCTGCTTCCTCGCTGCTTCCTCGCTGCTTCCTAGCTGCTTCGTCGCTGCTTCCTCGCTGCTTCCTAGCTGCTTCCTAGCTGCTTCCTAGCTGCTTCCTCGCTGCTTCGTCGCTGCTTCGTCGCTGCTTCGTCGCTGCTTCCTAGCTGCTTCGTTGCTGCTTCCTCGCTGCTTCCTCGCTGCTTCCTAGCTGCTTCCTCGCTGCTTCCTAGCTGCTTCGTCGCTGCTTCCTCGCTGCTTCGTCGCTGCTTCGTCGCTGCTTCCTAGCTGCTTCCTAGCTGCTTCCTAGCTGCTTCCTCGCTGCTTCCTAGCTGCTTCGTCGCTGCTTCGTCGCTGCTTCGTCGCTGCTTCCTAGCTGCTTCCTAGCTGCTTCCTAGCTGCTTCCTAGCTGCTTCCTCGCTGCTTCCTCGCTGCTCCTCATGGGCATCGCTTGATCATTCGCCCACTCTTGGTCCGAACGGCATCCCGACGTCATTCTGTGTATCCTGCTGAGGCGAATCAGGGAGTCGAATCAGGGAGTCGGCGTCTTGCTCACGTAGAGGAGGTGCTGCTGGTCGTACCTGAAACCATCTGAGGGGGGACGGAGCAGCTCATTGGTCGATGCTGCACTTTATGCGTGAGTGTTGTTGTCCAGGTGATGAGGAGGTGAGCACCCTCCTCCTCCTCTTCGTCCTACAGCGGAGCTCATTTAGTGTTTTGCACATTTGTTTAAATGACTTTGAGCCTGGCCGGGTTCCTGAGCGCGAACAGACACGCCCATGGAGGCGACAGCTTTGCCCTGCAACGTGACCCTAACCCTAACCCTGACCCTGACCCTAACCCTAACCCAACGCTGCTGAAGTGGAGTCCTCTCCATATCAGAGCTGTGAATGCAGGCAGGATCTGAAGCTACATTTCTTCACCAAAATGGAAGTTTACCGAAGCTTTCAAGCAGCAGCTGGATGAGACTGGGAGTCGTGTTCAGAGGTCAGAGGTCAGAGGACGATGACCACCTAAATGACCTTATTGAGGTCTGGCTTTGATGTTTTGCACGTCCTGTATTGCCACAATTTCCTTTATGCCGCATCCTGCTTGGCACTTAGCGCGTGCCTTGCAAACGATTCACTACCAGGAAGGAGATGTTCTCTAGCAGGAAGGAGATGTTCTCTAGCAGGAAGGAGATGTTCTCTAGAAGGAAGGAGATGTTCTCTAGCAGGAAGGAGATGTTATCGAGCAGGAAGGAGATGTTCTCTAGCAGGAAGGAGATGTTCTCTAGCAGGAAGGAGATGTTCTCTAGCAGGAAGGAAATGTTCTCTACCAGGAAGGAGATGTTCTCTACCAGGAAGGAGATGTTCTCTAGCAGGAAGGAGATGTTCTCTACCAGGAAGGAGATGTTCCCTACCAGGAAGGAGATGTTCTCTAGCAGGAAGGAAATGTTCTCCAGCAGGAAGGAGATGTTCTCTAGCAGGAAGGAGATGTTCTCTAGCAGGAAGGAGATGTCCTCGAGCAGGAAGGAGATGTTCTCTAGCAGGAAGGAAATGTTCTCTACCAGGAAGGAAATGTTCTCTACCAGGAAGGAGATGTTTTCTACCAGGAAGGAGATGTTCTCTAGCAGGAAGGAGATGTTCTCTACCAGGAAGGAGATGTTCTCTGGCAGGAAGGAGATGTTCTCTAGCAGGAAGGAGATGTTCTCTAGCAGGAAGGAGATGTCCTCGAGCAGGAAGGAGATGTTCTCTAGCAGGAAGGAGATGTTCTCTAGCAGGAAGGAAATGTTCTCTACCAGGAAGGAGATGTTCTCTAGCAGGAAGGAGATGTTCTCTAGCAGGAAGGAGATGTTCTCTACCAGGAAGGAGATGTTCTCTAGCAGGAAGGAAATGTTCTCTAGCAGGAAGGAGATGTTAACTACCAGGAAGGAGATGTTCTCCAGCAGGAAGGAGATGTTCTCTAGCAGGAAGGAGATGTTCTCCAGCAGGAAGGAGATGTTCTCTAGCAGGATGGAGATGTTCTCCAGCAGGAAGGAGATGTTCTCCAGCAGGAAGGAGATGTTCTCCAGCAGGAAGGAGATGTTCTCCAGCAGGAAGGAGATGTTCTCTAGCGTTCTCCAGGCTGAGATTCATGTCATCATCATGACTGTAGTAACCCCTCTGGAGGCTCTCGTAGTCTCCAGCCTCACACTCATCAGACCTGACAGGTTAATGACGGGGGGGGGGGGGGACACGCCGGGCAGCACCGCCACCGGGCCATGACTCGGCTGCTTGTGGGAGGTCTGGAGAGGTGAGGCCGCCTGTTTATCCATACCTGCTTCAGACAGAGACGAGTGTGTCCTGCTCTGCTCACCTGGCAGCCCACACCTGTTCAGAATATTTCATGGAGCCTTGATGTTATTTTTAGGTTTTCTGTAGCCATCGGAAAAATTCCATCCAAAAGCAAAACTCATCTTCTCTATAGAAACAATAGGCTCCTCCTACCGTTGGAGCCTGATGAGATCATTATGAATAAGAATGATCTGGAGCGCTTCGATAGATTCACCTTCGAGTCCAGGTGATGTGAGCCCCCATTAAGCAGCTTTAGCATTAGACATGAGCCTCATTTTCAGGAATGTGTGTGCGTTGAGCTCAAACGCCGTCGCTAGCGCTCGCTGCCAGCACCCGGGGCAGGCTAGCCGCTGCCAGAGCTCTGGTACGCATTATGGTGGGGGAGGGGATCGAGGCGGGTCTAATGCGACCTGACATTTAACCGGGTTGTTGGTTGAAAACAGAGCAACAGCTCCAAGAGGAGGAATTAGTCCTCAGGAGAGGGAGGTCAGAGGCTAACCCTAGCCCCTAGCCCCCTAACCCTAACCCTAACCCTAGCCCGTCCCGGGCCAGACCGGCTTCATGTTTGGCTCCCGTCTGAGGAAGAAACGTTTGTTTAATTTCCACGTCACAAACTAAAAGATGTTCAAGTAGCAGTGAAGCTAAAAGTGCTAGCAGCGCCTCACCTGGGGAAGACCGGCACACACTAGATCTGGCTGGTCTGGGGTGATGATGATGATGAATATATTTATTAGATAGAATGTTAGAGTACAAGTACAGTCACACAGTAGCATGTATTACAGTACAAATAACGTCAAACATCCTGTCTAAGAGGAGCATTTCAAAAAAGCCCTTGCGGGCTTGTTTCCGTTGAAAGTCCTTCGTACATAAATCATCCACAAATAACAATACAAATAAAAGTAAAACCAATATTAAATTACGCAATTGATGCAACGTAACATTAGAAAGACAAAAATAAAATGTTATTACACCGCCAGTGCAAACTAACAATTAATCTAAAATAAATTACACCACTGATGCAAAATCAGTCAGTCTGCCTCAGGACAGAGAAGCAGCAGCTCAAATCTCAAGTACTCGAGTACTCAGGTATGTATATCTTTTACTCTGATGTGAGGAATACATTTGCGTCTTTTAACTGGTCAATCAGCCAATGAAAAGGCCTTGCAGAGGATAGGACACGCTGCTAGCTCTGACATCATCACACCTGGACCAATGATTGTTCAGCCTCCGGTGGACTGTTTCAGCGTATGAACCTGGACTGCTGAAGGCCTGGGCCTCTCGATAGTGAAACTAGACCTTTTGCATATTCTGACTTGATATGAAGACACGTAAATGCTGTTTGTGGGCCAAAGGTCAAAAGGTCCAGATGAAACTGTCTGAAGGAGCTAAAGCTAATGAGGTGTGAACGTCTCTTTAAATCTCTGAGGGTTACAGTAACATGTGACCCCCGACCTTTGAGAATGGATGATGGAGTGTCTGCTGGCTCTCATTAGCCATGTCTCCTGGTCCCACTTTGATCCAGATTGTCACTGTTCATGAGACCATCTTGCTTTGTGGAGTTTATCTTCACCACTCTTTCAATTTCCGCCTTTAAAGCTGAACCGGAGTCTGGAAGCGAATTCATTTATCCCGGAGTGACGAGGTGCTTCAAACAGACACTAATTAGAAGAAGAGAGTGGTGTGTGTTGTGTGTGTGTGTGTGTGTGTGTGTGTGTGTGACTGCACACATGTGGGAATGTTTTACAGCAGCGTCTTCATAAAAAGCCTCTAAATGAAAGCAGCGAGCCGGCGGCGCCGTCCTGATGGCGAGCCGGCTCCGCGCTATCTCGTTAGCCACCTTAGCTTCATGTCTGACATTAGGACTGAATTCAGAGATGTGAGTTCTTTGTTAAGCAACACACACAGAAGCATTAAGGACGCTTTTATATCCAAACACAATACAGAATCAATAGGGTTAGGGTCAGCAGCTCCAGAGACCGAAAGCCCTCCTGTTTGCTCCTCAGTGAAATCACCATGGCGACCTGTCAGCTCCCTTCTGCACGACTGGAGTCCACTCTGCGTACGTGGGGGGGGGGGGGCAGGGCGGGAAGGGGCGTGTCCCGAAAGCATCTACCTAACTTGATCATGAAAGCCAGCGGATCAAATGCATTTTCACCTGCATGACTGTTGGAGCAGTGCATTGTGGGTTTGAATTTTATTTAATTTTTGTTACGGAGTAAAAAATAGAAAATTGAATGTTGATTAAAAGCAAATAAACGAACAAACATCCAATGTTATTAATATTAAATATTCCAGTTGAAGATGTTACGGTTAGTTTTAGAAAGCAAACTTCATTTGTATTATTTTTTAAATAACCTTACCTTCTATTCTATTGATTATTCCATTATTCCATTATTACTATTAACAGGCAGTTTCCAAATAAGGATTTACATTGTCATTAGTTATGATTGACTTAATAGATTCTTTTTGTTTCTTGATTGATTGTCCAGAGCAGAGACATGATTATTGGCAGTAAACTCACCTTCTAAGAACAAAGAAACGCAGACAGATATGGGTGTGGCCTCCGTACCTCCAGCAGAAGGGAGTCTCATGCTGCTCGGGTGCCGCCTTCTCCGTGGAGCCCCTCCTCTTTGTTCATGAGTCCCTCCCCTTCTCTTCTCTGACCTCCTCAGGCAGCATGCAGCAGACGCTCCCATCAGTCCTGCAGCAGCAGCAGCAGCAGCAGCAGCACCTCCTCAGCTCACCTGTAACCCCTGAGGAACGTCTGAGGAACGTCTGAGGAACGTCTGAGGAACGTCTGAGGAACGTCTGAGGAACGTCTGAGGAACTATCCCACCCTGGAGGTGTCATCACCTGGATTGTGTTGCTTGTGGAAACTCTGAGGATCAGTGAACTCTTTCTCTTCTTATCTTTCTGCCGTGGGACAGATTCTGCCGTGGGACAGATTCTGCCGTGGGACAGTTTCTGCCGTGGGACAGATTCTGCCGTGGGACAGATTCTGCCGTGGGACAGTTCTGCCGTGGGACAGATTCTGCCGTGGGACAGTTTCTGCCGTGGGACAGATTCTGCCGTGGACAGATTCTGCCGTGGGACAGATTCTGCCGTGGGACAGTTTCTGCCGTGGGGACGGTTTCTGCCGTGGGACAGATTCTGCCGTGGGACGGTAAGTGTCCCGTGCAGCCGTGTCCTCTTGTCCTCGCCTGGACTGGGCTGTGGCTGAATGAAGGTTTGCTGGTGTCTCTGCAGGTCCCTCCATGATGTCCCTCTCCAGGACGGTCCTCCAGCAGTGGAGCTTGTCCCTGTTCCTCCTCTGCTCCCCGGTGCCTCATCACGGCCGGCCCGTCGACGCCCTGATCCGAACGTGAGTTTAAATCTTTCTGCACGTTTCTTTTCCCGTGTTTGTGAAACAGCTGTCATTAAGCCGCCGCCCACCTGTGTGTTTACCTGTCAGCTGGCTCTCGGGGGACACGATCCCGTCTGGGACGCATTTTTCTTGAGCCTGAAGGGAGCTTCCAGGCGTGCCGGGGGGCCGTAGTGCTGAGGGGGGGGGGGTTCTGTGATCGGGGCCGTAGTGCTGAGGGGGGGGGGGTTCTGTGATCGGGGCCGTAGTGCTGAGGGGGGTTCTGTGATCGGGGCCGTAGTGCTGAGGGGGGGGGGGGGGGGGGGGTTGTGATCGGGGCCGTAGTGCTGAGGGGGGGGGGGGTTCTGTGATCGGGGCCGTAGTGCTGAGGGGGGGGGGGGGTTCTGTGATCGGGGCCGTAGTGCTGAGGGGGGGGGGGGGGTTCTGTGATCGGGGCCGTAG
>NW_027180791.1:0-30000 GCF_040956055.1 Brachionichthys hirsutus | reverse complement strand
AAATGGAGTTTTCAATGTTACCATTTTATATTTTTTCCTGACCTCATTCTGGATCAGATCTAGATGAGATAGAGGTCGCCACCCTACATGATTGTGTCAAATTCCATAAATATCTGTCAATAATCAACTGATATCTTGAGGAACAAATTTTAAAGATCCAGAATCCAGGCTCTCTTGTGTATCATCATCAGAATTTAATCATCTGATCATCATAATTTAATCATCTGATCCTGGTAACATTCACAAAATCTTCTATAAATTTCAACAAGATCCGTCTGTAACGTTTTGAGTTATCTTGCGAACAGGCAAACAGACAAACAAGCAAACCAACGGAGGTGATTACGTAACTACGGGTGTCAAATTATCTCGTTAATTGCCATTAATTAATTAATATTTAGCGGGTGAATCAAATTCTTAATCTCTAACTTTACTGCTTCTGTATTGCCGTTTTATAAAATCAATTTTTCTGCGTTGTGCTTTTTGTGCTTGAGCTGGAATAGTCAGTGACACCCTGAAGTGGATATTGGTTGGCTGCCATTGAGATAAATTAATTGCAGAGCATAATGAATGAAACACACAAATGTTGTAATTGCTTGGTAGCACTATACACAACCCCTGCCTCGGCGGAGGTAATGATGGCGAATCTATCAGGTTATGCATCTTACTTTATAGACAAATCATAAATCATCCTTATATCCTCAAACAGACAAGCGTTCTAAGTGTGAATGGGGAGCTGCGTTCCAAAATAAGGTATTCACTTTTAAAAAACACAGCATTCAGTTGTAAATGAATAACAATTCAAGCAACCACTCAAAAAATATTTTTTTATTTTAACAAATAGAGATGTTTTTTTTAAGTGAATATACCGTATAACATTTTGGAATGAAACTCCTGCGCTGGTCTACAGTGTGCTCTACAAGTTACAGAGAAGAATGAAGTCCAGTGTAAAAAATAAATCTACCATTTTGTACACAGCAGAAGGATTTATCCCTGCTCTTTATACTGTATGTCAAAACCACAACGCTGCTTTTAACATGTGGTGTTTGAGCAGCGTCCACGTGCAGAGGCTTCTCCCTCGGACGCCACCTCTGAGCTACAGACGTATCTTATGTCGCGGATACAGGAAACCATACAGGCACAAACTATCCTCTCATCAAGAACCACCTCATGCATTCACTGCAGTCATGTTGAAAGACAACTTCTCAAACCCTAAAGGTTAACAGCACCACATCTTCATACACAGTGAGAAGCAGCAGAACATGGGGAAGACAGTTAGAATATGTTGCAGTTGCCTCTTACAGGATGCCTGCAACAATAAGGTAATAAGATTATGTCAGACATTCATCACATTTATAGGAAAACAAAACAAAACCTGCAACTGTTTCTAGCTGCAAATCATTCAAACAACACACAGATGGGCCTTGAATAGATCCTGATTTTGACTAAGTATCAGTGTACTGTACTCTATTTCAGCCACGTGCAACATCCGCCAAGGACGTCACGTTCTAACCAATGTCTGTTTGATAGTATTATCCGAAGACGTCACAACATCCCAGGACAAGGATCCATCTTTTTGATTTATGTGATTGTTACTTGGACATAACTTTCCTTTCACAAACGCTTCAGTTTCTTTTAAGAACATGCTAACGTGCCATTTCTGATCCATCTCAAAGGAAGCCTCTGGTGTAAGAGTTCTGTAAGGACAGCAGCACTTGTGAGTGCAGAGTGAAGGGCATGAGGTCAGGATGTCCGCTGAGGCGTTTCAATTTCAACCAAACATGTTTTTATATATATTTAAAGCAGTCTGCATTCATGAAACCTTACCACAAATAGAATTCAGGTATGGAGACTAATTCGCTATAATTTTGAGAATCATTAGAGATGGTGGACAAAGAGTTTGTCTTTAGTTATTGTGGGCACTGAGTCTGGATATGGTCAACCTGGTTTTCATGTTTTTGGTGACGAATCCAATGGGTTGCAGGGCAGCCATTAATTCCTGATAATTGACACCTCCTAAGTGGTTCCAGAGAATCTGTTCACCTTTCCTCATTCACGCACTGGCGGCAGACCCGTTGACATCGAAAGTCAATGGCACACCGACACACGGCCCCTCTGTCACATACTTCATGACATCATCATCTTGCATGGCTTATCGTTTCAAATTCTTGATGTTTCTTGTTGTTAGAAATGGCATCAGTTATTTTGACTGTCAACAATACAGTGTGATTGCATGTGAAGCATTAGTCAAACCCTCAAAGCAAAGATTGGATTTTGGTTTTGGTTTCTTTAGTTTCAAAGTTTAAACATATGAATAAATGTTGCTGGTCTTTTCTAAATGGATGATTTAGACATTATCGCCAACATTGAGAAGGTGTAAAAACTGAAGGCAAGGAGATGACAAAGTATTTTACTTTAAATACATGTTACTATTCCATCCTAGAATTTTACAGAAAACCCTTAAGATTTTCTAAATGTCCTTAAGAAAAAAATCACGTGAATTTAAGCCCTTTGATAGCAAAAATATTTTCAAAAAACCAACAACTCTGCAAATTGAACTTGAAAAGGAGCCAGTGATCAGGACCATAAGTCATGTGACAATGATACAATGTGGTTGTTTTGTCCTCTCAGAAAACTATTGAAATTCTGGAGGGATTTCTAAGGGAAACAAATCCTACAAGATTGTAGCATCATCATGTGATTTTTATTTCATCACGTGATGAATATTTATCCTCTGATTTCTGTCTTGGAAAAAACAAAGCAAGTACCTGGGTAGAAAAAGTGTTGAACAATTAAAAAAAAATCTATTTTGATGAATGTATCCCCCCCGAACAACACATGTACATAAATACTGATACGTCCACTTTAGAACTCCCTATTTAAATACTGCTCCCTTTGAAAATGTCACACAAAAGAAAACACTTCAGCTTTTGCATCAAACACAACACAAAGACATGAATAATAGACTCACAGCATCTCGATGCAAGAAGAAGGGACAGGGCAGTTCACCTTGAAGTCATGCATTGCACCTTAAACACTATAATACAGCAATTATTAACACAACATGTGTTGACGATGTCCAGCCACACATCCATCGTAGGGAGTGCTTGTCTCTGTCCATTCACATTAAAGGCAGCAGCAGCTCAGACACAGTAAAAAGCAATGCAGTGAAAGGAAACCTGCAGAAATATGGTGGAAGGATATTGTCTTCTACTTAGAGTGCTCTTTGCCCATGGGTCAAAAACCTTTTCCTGTCCAGTATATGAAGTACCTGAAATCAGATGAATCATCAGCAGACTGTCGCTCAGTCTCTCTGAGGCTGCGGTGGATCTGGATTTAGGTGGAGGATTACAGGCCGTGTGTTCTCTCCAACCTTTACAGAGATACATCTGCTTGATGCGAGGCTGTGAGGCGCAGCTGCAGGCCTCAGATCAGCCTCTCCTCCGGGGGCACTTTGAGGACACTGCCCATCTCCAGTCTGGCACCAGCCACCTCCTGTGAGCTGGGGCTGTATGTGCCCTCCGACTGACGCTTTTTCCGCGCTGTCATGATGAGGAAAAACACCGCCAGGATGGCCAGTAATACACACAGGGTGATCATGGGAATGGTCACGGCTAGCCAGGGGACTCGCTCCCGATGCTCCTCTTTCTGCAAGAGTCCAGAAGGATTGCACGCATTACGGGTAACACTTTTTGATTTTAGCAAAATTATTCTTCAAATTAATTTAATAATTAAAATGATCAAGCAAGACATGAAGAAAAAATCTACACGTGTAGAATCTCAAATCTAAGGGGTCTGAGGGAGACCCTAAGTCTAACCTATATTTAACCCATCCAGTTGTCTCTAATTATTATTATCAACTCTCAGTGGAAAGTTCTGTTTGTCACTTACGTTGCTTTCACACAGTGTGCCTCTGAATCCGGGCACACACTCACACTGGAAATGGTCGAGTCTGTCCAGACAGGTGGCGCCATTGAGACAAGGGTTGGACTCACAATCGTCTACTTCTGTCTCGCACCTGGAACGTCAGCAGGGTTTCTGACAGTGCAACAACCCAAGCACAAACACACAAACTTGCACACACACACCCAGGCGTGTGTCGAGGAAGGTGCTGCTCTCACCTGGAGCCAGTGTACCCGAGTTTGCAGGAGCAGTTGCCTCCAGAGTCTCCTCCTATACAAACGCCTCCATTAAGACAGTCTGTGTTTGCGACACATGCCACTGGAGGAAAACGCCATCTGTTTGAAACGCATGGTCAGTCCACTGTCACAAAGGCGTTCAAAAGCAAACAGTGTCACCCCCCCAGAAGACGAACAAAATAACTGCACGGTTGCCTCGGCAAGGTGTGATTTCCATTTAACTTTCATGGCGGCGCCACTAAAGAAACGCGTCTCTTTTTGTGTGATAATTGAGTGCAAGGAATTGATTAGTTATTGCAAATAGCAGCAGGCTGATCGGGACCAGTACAATCGTGCATGATGGAGCCGAGTGTGGGTTTGTAGCACAGCTTCACCTCCTGCGACTGCCAAGGTGAAAATGCATGGAGAAAATGGACTGCAGAGGTAAAAACGCCATTGCAGCGGTACATTTAACGATGACATTGATGGAGGTCACCAGCTGAACGAAGTCAGTCCGCTAATGTAGTTGTAAGATACGAGTCTTAACACTGTTCAGACGATCATGTCGGCCTCACTATTGTTGTCTATGCCCGGTTTTACGATAATATGCACCACTGTTACCGGGAACTGGCGCTCCATTCGCAGAGGCCGACTGACCAGCAGGTAGTGCTAGTGCCACGGCCGTAATGGCGAGCGGGTGCGCCCTGACCATCCGTAGTGATATGGTTAAAATAAGGAGCGGCTATGCACCTTTAGTTTCTTTGTTTTTTCATTCATTGTGAGCTTTAGCCAGCAAGGACTGGCTGCTGGCCAAAGACGGTGATTCCTGGCATAAGATAGATATGCATAATATTATTGAATTCATGAATTAATTTTGATTAAATTAACTCCAAAATGTGGATGTGTGTGTCACACGCAGTACAAGTCAACTACCAAAACCGAATACGAGCGCTAGTTCGCATGTGCCAAGGTTTTCGGTCCATTCTTCTGCATTATCCAAATATCTCTGATGCACACGTTCATCCTTCACACAACACACAACGGACACAGCCTGGGAGACAGGCTGCATCTCGGTTTCTAGGCCGAGATTCTCGGCTCCGCTTCCACGCCGCTCACGAGCATTCTCATCTAACCGGCTCAACAAATGTGCTGTGGAGAATCATGGAACTGCGAACTCACTGGCAGCGCTTGCCGAGGTAGCCGTGGGGACATAAACATGTGTGGACGGCCTTCAGTTCCACACAGGTTCCTCCATTGGTGCAGCTGAACTCCAGGCAGTTGTCCACCTCCTCCTGGCAGTCTTTCCCTGCGTAGCCGGGCTCACAGCTACACTGGTACTCTGCCAGCACGTCTACACAGGCGCCATGGACACAGGGGTTTGAAGAACACTCATCTATCTCCGTCTCGCACAGATCACCCGCCCACCCTGCATTGCAGCTGCAGTTGAACTCATTAAACTGGTCTTGACACACACCCTGATTGAGGCACGGTTGGGAATCGCACACTGGTGCACCTCGACATCCAATGATTGGCTCGTTCCCACCAAGTCTGAAGAACTGACTGACCTGTGGGGCTGCTGGTCCATCTACGAGTGGCAGGTAGACGCCGCTCACTCTTACCTCCCCTATACATCCACTGTATTCCTCAGCCAACCAGAGTTTGGAGTCATTGAGAAAGTTGAGGTTGCCTCCAACGCCAAAGCTGCTGCCAACTCTGTGCCCATCCACAGCGAGAGTCCAGCGAGACACTAGCTGCGTGGGCTCGACCATAGACAGCTGGATATGATGCCATGTCCCATCTGCAATGCTATTGTCACTTGTGAAGGCGAGCAGCTCTGCACTAACGCCACTGTCCAGTTTGACCAGCAGGGAGGAGTTGAGCAGACCCAGGCAAAAGATTTCAGCTCCGCTGGCGGCCCGCAACAAGATCCCGTTCGTTTCTCGTGTCCGTATGTCCATGGTGATGTTGGTCACAGGGTGGCGCAGGGAGCCGTTAGCGACGTACTGGAGGGCGTTATCCTGAAAAACTGCATCGGTTATACCTGTGGGAAGTGAAAGTTAGTGAAGTGGAAGAGGAACTTTCTGCAACCTCAGTCTAAGATGAATATTTGGGCTTCCAGCCATCCCAGTCTGTTGGATGAGTGTTGAAACCTTTTCGAACCCTAAGCAGAAGTCACGTTGCTTCAGATTCAACGTTCAAGGATTACCTTGACCTGGACGAATGAGAATGTACAACAACAAAGAATTATCTGGTGCAGTTTTAGATTTTAAGCCATCAATAATTAACTGGGCGGGGGCGGGGGGGCGCTGATCAGCTGAGCTGCCTCTGAATTAATCCCTGTAAAGTTCAGCAAAGTAAATTTTGGTTTATCAACTTCCTGTATCTTTGGGCTGCTCAAACACGAACACCTTCAGTTCTAAATATCTTATAGGTTGTATGTATGATATTTTATAGAAATACATCTCAGCATGTTTGTGTTCATGAATAAAATGTATTTGAGTAAACATTTCACATTTCATTATGATAGACCAGCGTGTCCCTGTTTTTATTTGACATGATTTTTGTAATAATCGTACAAATTAGAAAAGCACTCAGAGCGCAGACGTCTGCAGAGCAGCTCATTCCCCTCCTACGTAATTGGATTTACACCGTCCTCATGGTGATCTGGATCAGCACCAAAAGGTTCTAAATAGTTTTGCTCATATTTATTAGCTCCATCGACTGCAATGTGAACAAAACTTTTAAAGTGCTCCATAATCCAGGATCTCTTCTGTATCATCACCAAAATGTAATCATCTGTTCCTGGTAGCATTCTCAACATTTCCTGAAAATGTTTTTTGAGTTATCTTGCGAACAGACAACCAAACAGACAACCCCCCCACCCCGGCGGCGGCAATGACGTGAATCGAGAAGGCTATGAATCTCCGTTTATAGACAAATCATAAGAATCAGTGCCGAGGGATTGACAGTGCTTACACTCATAACCGTCCTGCAGGTCCACGCAGCGCACGCCGTCCAAACAAGGGCTGTCGACGCACCACAAGCGAGTCTCGCACAGCCGCCCCGAGAAATTAATGGGACAGTCACAGGTGAAGTCATTCCAGGTGACCTGACACTGTCCTCCATTGAAACAGGGCTCATCCTGTTAACAGACAAGCACAGGTGGGTGGATCAGGTGATCGCTTGTAAACTCGCTTGCCTGATGGTCAAAGAGGTTAAAGGAGCAGAGGATTAAGCAACAAGGTGCAACTCAAGCTGGCTTTATAGCTGTAGCAAGGCTGAGAGACTGGAGGGCCCACGAAGGACGCCTCACTGACATCGGTCAGAACTAACATCGCATTGATTAAACTGTTCACGCCGTTACGTGGAGTAAACGGTGAATCGCTACTAAATGCACTCGTTGACCAGAGTCACTGAATCCATGAAACCTTTTCTCAGTCAAACTCCGTCACCTGCTAAAAATGAAAGTGACACAGCTGACAGCACGTTATAAAATATTAACACACTGCGTTCAAAACAGTTAAAGTGATCCCTGACTGTTTTGACAAACACAATGTACTTCTACTACGTATATACATAGACAAAAATATATAATTATGTCTTCTAAGATATAAAATCGGGTTTGTTTGGAGGCTGCCAATGTTGTTTACGTCGCAAGGCATTCTGTGTGTGACGTTAGCTAGCAGCAATCCGCTCCTCCGTTCAGCCTTTACAGTCTGAACCACAGCGTCTGTGCAGAGTTTGCATGTTCTCCCCGTGTCTGCGTGGGGTTCTCTCCGGGATCTCCAGCTCCCCCCCCCCCCCTCCAAAAACATGCAAATTAGGTGAATTGGTTACACCAAATTGTCTATAGGTGTGAGTGTCATTGTGCGTGGATGTTTTTTGTGTGGCTTCAGCAGACCTGTGACCCGCAAGGTGGATGAATGGTTGTAGACAAGATGATTGCATTCGTCTTGTCGACTAGGAAATGGATGGACGGATGGAATTTCTGGTCAAAGTGGTGGTCCTGCAGCAGCCGGTACCACGTAGCGACTATTTACCTTGCATGTGTCATCACTGTGACATCCCAGCACGACATTCTCCTCGGCGGTTGCCTGGTAAACTTTGACACCCTCTGGATGATCCTCAGTGGTCAGATGCTTGTGGTCCAGCCGAATGTCCTGCAGGCAGCCCTTGAAGTGTCCTCCCCAGGCATTCATGCTCTTGCCTGCAGGGAGGCCTCCGACATGAGCCACATCCCCTTCTTCTATGCTCACGTTCCCTAAGGAACGGTGATTCCCTGCTTTGGGAAAGACCACATTGCCGTAGCGCACCTTTACAGTCACCAGATTGCTGTTGCCATCGGTGACAAACTTGGCTTCGGAGAGCAGTGTGGTGTGGGGGCTGTAAATGGCGACTGTGCCCTCCTTCAGATAGATTGTCAGGTAAGGCTTTCCTCCTCGCCGGAGCTGCAGGAGCAGCCCGTTATGCTTGAGGGAGCGGATCGAGAAGGAGATGGTGAAGTTGACTCCATGCGTTTCTGAGATGTTGAAGGCAGCATGGCTGGTGCTGTTCTCATGGCCAAAGGTCCAAGATGGATACTCTGTGTGTGTGTGTGTGTGGGGGGGGGGGGGGGGCACAGAAAAGGACAGAGAAATGTTGAGCAAAACATTTTACTAATCAGAATATTAGCATAAAGAAGAAATCCTCGATCCACCGCTTTATAAGAGTCATGATCAAAACGGAATGTTCATCTTGAATTTGTTTCCCTGACCTTTGCACCAGTCTTCCAGACTAATCTAATGGAAACTTTTTTGTAATCCTATATTTCTGTGTTAATCACACAGATTTTCACCTGGCTGGCAAAAGCTGCTTTGGGAAATTCCTAATGTTACTGGGGTACTTTTCAGGTATATGGTGTAGTATCCATGGTAACCACACAAACTGTCTGCAGGGCTTTAACTCATCCAGTGCCATTGACGTCTAAAGACGTTTTTTGAAACCCAAACATTCACTGCCAAGCCTGACTTTGATATCTGCCTCTCTTCAATGGTCAATAACGCTGGAATGTAAAATGGCAGGGAGACACTTTGTTTTCCTGGTGAAGAAGAAGAAACTTTAATCTGTCAGGCGGTCGATTCGGGATTTGCGTAGTCATAGTACAGAATATTCTGTGGGGCTTGGAAAATTGGGCAAAATTAGCAAAAACTGGGGCACTCAGCATATAGCTGAGCTGAAAATGGCTGGCACTCAATGAGTTAACCACACCCTTAATTAACTCGCCCACAACTACAGGTTGTGTTTATTTAGAACAGTCGAGGACTAAGCCATTCACTGGACTCCAGCACAATCCTGCGCAGCGTAATCCCCCTCACCTCGCTCACAGAGCTCCCCGTAGTATGGTCGACGACACGTACAGCTGGCACGAACCCACATGTCCACGCACTCGCCACGGCCCGTGCACGGCTCGTCCTGGCACCAGTCTTTTTTGCTGCATCCCATTTCCAAGCCATTGTTCTCCTCTCTGAGGAGGTCCTGGGGCAGAAGCAGCTTATGGTCAACCGTAAGGTCCTCCATGCAGCCAATGTAGCCCCGCCTGCTATTTGTGTTGGCCAAATATTCCTCCGGTGCCCCTCCAACATAAAGCTGATGGAAGGAGCTGGGCTGCAGGAAGACGAGATGGTTGTGGGCCTCGTCCTTCACTTGGCATCCTTCCTCACAGGAAGGCCCTTTTAGAACAAGCGCCAGCCTCTCGTCCATGGTCACAGCGACCTGGCGCCATTCCCCGTCATTGACTGGGCCGGGGTAAATCACCTGCAGCGCTCGCCCTGACTTCACCCTGGCCTGAAGTGAGCCTTCGAGGAGCTCCAAGGAGAAGAAGGAGTCCAGCGTGCCCCAGTAAAACAGCAGCATGTCTGGCAAAGTGCTCCGGAACCTGAGCTGCACCTGGAGCCCCGGGTCAGTGTCTCGCCTGGTCCCGTTTTTAACAGGGAGGTGCATGCGGACATATCCTCCTGAGTGGAATGCAAAGGTGGTGGAGGTGTTGCAGCGATCACCGCTCCAACCATCCGCACACCGGCAAGCGTAGCTGTGCTCGCCATCATCAGCCAGTAAGGGGAGGCAGCCGCCGCCATTGTGACACTGGTGCTGTTGGCAGCCAATCAAGCGGACGCTGCAGTCCCGGCCCCCCCAGGGCTCGCGACCGGGCTCTGGCACCGGACACTGGCAGCTGTAGGAGTTGGCAGCATCTTTGCACGTGGCACCATTCTGGCAGGGATTGCTGTCACACTCGTCGACGTCCACCTCGCAGTTAATGCCTGTACGGGAAGACAAGCATCTTTACTTACTTACCGAAGGCGATTTGGTCGTGTGCGTTTGCACTGTGTGTATGTGCATGCATAATGACAAAAGAATAACGATTGAAGCATGATTTCATCTAATGATTAATCACAAGTCTGACTAATCATCACAAAAGAAGGAGCTAAGTGGAGATGTGTTAAGTGTACAGATTAATTCCGGTTTGTTCGGGGTAAATCTTCGGTATTCATTTCAGGGGAGGAAACAAATGATCAGGGAAATCGCCAATCATTTCTCAAGTAGAGGAGGATTTGATCATCATGCATCTCATCCCCACGGTTAAACGTTGCACCAGTCCATCCTGGTTTCAGCTCACCGAGCCTCAGTCAGCACTTCAATCAGCGTACATTCAGACAGTCCTTCCAAATGCTCCACACCCGAGGACCCTTACCGCTGTCCGTCGTTTCCCAGCCGGGACGCCACCTTCACACACAAGCACACAACTCCCATTGTTGTTCACAAACAAGCACAAAACTCCCGTCGTTAAAATGTACCTGTCGACCACCAGGACCCCCAGCAGCAACACAGCAGCACCATCAACCTGCTTCCCCCCATGATCCCGTGGATCCACAGCCAACACACTCCTTGCAGGGCTGGATGACCAAGGAAACACAACCAGCCCCCCCCCCCCCACCTCTCTCTCCCTTAAGCTTACAGAGCAGAAAGGCCTCCTCCACTTCGTACCAGGCAGACGGGCCGGACTGATTACAAGGCAGACCTGCCCAACACTTGGTTCCCTCCCCGATCCCTCCCTTCCTCCTCCCACACCTCCCTTCCTCCTCTCACACCTCCCTTCCTCCTCTCACACCTCCCTTGCTCCTCTCCTCGATGCAGCCCAGCCCTTGTAAAGCAATGATGCACCAGATGGTTCCTGTCCGCGTTCGACAAGGACAATGTGGTGCTGCAAGTGTCCTTTCTGCTCCATGCTCCAACCTGTGGAAGAATAACAGCAGGAGGTGCAAGAATGAACCTGCAGGAGGTGCTGCTGGCTTAAAAATGGCTTGCCCTGGATCAGCCCAAACCGTATTACGTTCTATCAAATGTACTGTTGTTTATATTCATTGTTTACTTGATATTACTACAGTTGAGTAAATATGAATCTGTTACAAATTCTGATCAATTCACCCCTAACAACATCAACATTTCACATATAACTCTTTATCAATCTGGAGACAAACATCTCGGACCAAAGCCAAAGTTTAGAGTCTTGACTAAAGTGTTTCTTGGAACCCTGCAGGGTGGGCGATCCGGCTCTGAAGCCCAGCGGCATCGCCTTGCTGGTGGTAACTTCACCGGACGTGTGGATTGAGCCTGTAATAATAATCAAGGTGTATTATTTGTTGTTCACCTGCTGCTGGTGACGTGAAATGAAAACCACGATGTGAACAGATTATATGAGACCAACCTAAAATTAACCCTGAAATATCCGGCATCCGTGGAAAAACTCGGTCAGGAATCTAACCATTCATCGAACGGACTGCACTCCAGCTGCTGCTGCATGCGATGCATGAAGAATCGAATGCTGGTCATGTGGAAAAAGGACCTTGTTTTCCTCGAGATGCTGGACATTCCGTTTTGTCCTTCATTAGGAATATTTAGGCCCCTAAGCAGCTTTGCAGTAATCTCCCCATCAACTGATAAAATGCTTGGGAGACCCCCCGTTTAAAGCCTAAGTTGGACGACTGACATATGGCGCCCTTTACGGACTGGTCCATACCATATGCCTGCTCCCCCCTCCCGAGCGCAAATGCCGTTTAGCCTCTCATTTTGTGGAAGAGAGCTTTCGGCTGCTTTACTGACGTCTTAGTCCAGATTGTGCATTTCAAGATCAGTTCTGGGTGCGGTTCCTCCTGTTTCGAGGGATCCAGTGACATGTTTCGTCTAATGAGAACTGAATCCCTTTGCTGCCCAACAGAAAGAGAAAGATTAACCTTAAAGTTTAAGGTTTGGCCTCGGGAATTTGGACCCCTGTTATCTCTCTAGCCTCCGACTGAGGGCGTTTGGTTCACGTCACTGAGACCCGGTTGTTTTACACTGAAATAAGAGAAAGGGTTAGGGTTAGCATTGTTGTTCAATTTAAATACTATATTACCGCAGTAATTAATGATCTGCTCGAATAAGTTGTTGTTGGAGATAAGAGGGTTTTGTTTTTTGTTTTTCGCTTGGCACATTTGTTAGCATCAGCTACACAGGCTTTGACTCCCCATTTACAAATCCCAAAAGGAGTAACAGTGAAGTATGAGAAAGTAAAGTGAATGAATCTACGTAGCCACAGCATCCAATCACCATGGTAGCGAAAATGAAAGGGAAGCCGACAAACAGCCAACGAAACCGTGTGGCTGTTTGTCCTCACTAAGTCAATGTGACAGACCAGAAACCATCGGCCTCATGTTGACGTCTGTCGTTTGTGTGGCTGAAGAGTAACAGACAGGACACAGAACCGTGGGGAACCTCTGGAGGAGGAGCGGCACCGCCTGGTTAGTAGATAAGAGGAGCAGATAAGAGGTGTCACTACCTGTGAATCCATCTGGACACACACATTGATAAGCGTCGACCAGATCCTGGCAGCTTCCTCCGTGCTGACAGGGCGCAGACTCGCACTCGTTCACATCGACTGAACAGTCGTGTCCTGCAAATGCAGAGGTTCACATCTAAGTCCTTGTGGCGCCGTGCAACATGAAAGAGGCAGCAGAGCAACGTGCACAACTTACCAGTAAACCCTGGCAGGCAGCGGCAGATGAAACCAGCGGCATCTCCGTAGCTGAAGCTGGCCTGGCTGAGTTCAGGGAGCATCCCATAGTTCAGGGTGTCTGAGCGCTGGAAACACTCACCGCTGTTGGCACAGGGCCCTTCCTCACACTCATTTATGTCCACCTGACAGTCCTCTCCTTCATAGCCTGCACACACACACACATACACACACACACACACACACACCTCGAGTTGAATATATAACATTATATATTTTATGTGGCTGTAAGGATTGCGCTGCAAATCGATGAACACAACACAAGAGAACATCTGCATTTAAAGACAAGACTGAAGGATGCCACTGAAATTATCTATTTATGGAGAAAGATGGTTCCAGTCTAGAGATAAAACAAAGAAAATCTAGTAAAGATCATTTGAAACAAATAATTGGTGCACTCTTTTACAACTAAGATTTTAAATCATGGCTAGTACAGAACTGTCTGCGATGTGTATTACAATTGCTAGTAATTAGCCACAATGGGGGAAAAATCAGATAATGCATATGATGATCTCTTTAGTGCTGTTGTACTAAAACAGCCCAGATCTTTAGAGATATTTAAATCTACAATGCTTATAAGGTTCTTTCAGGACAAACACATCTGCACGATCAGTTTCATTTATTTATCAGCCCGAGGACACATTTAAGTGAAACCTACATTTTGTTCCATCTCTAGAATTGTTCAAACTGTGATTCAAATTTATTTTAAGTTTCAGTTTAGGATTTAGGTGATTTTATGGTGCAGCAGGCGTTGGGTTGGTTGTTCGACTGGTTTTACCTGGCCAACAGAGGCACTGGTACTGGTTCCTCCCCTCCAAGCACGAGGCTCCATGCTGGCAAGGGTCAGAAGCACATTCAAGAATGTCCTCTTCACAGTTTTCACCCAGGAATCCTGTCCCGTTGCAGCCACACTCGTAGCTGGAAATGAGCACAGACCCAAATCAGCAACATCGATGCAGCGGATACGTTTTTTAGGATTGATGTTTTAAAATGATTGGTGTGTCCAAACACTGAACGAGAAAATAATACATGTTCTGATACCAAAATATTGAAATCATTCAATAACATTCCAACTGTGTTCGTGCACGTGTACATGCATGCGTGTACGTGTTTTCGTATGTGTGGTCCCACCTGTTGACTCTGTCTATGCACTCGCCATCGTTCAGACAGGGCATGCTGGCACATTCGTCGATGTTCACCTCACAGTCTCGGCCCTGGAAGCCGGCCGTGCACTCACACGTGTATGCGGCGACATGATCTTCACAGGTGGCATCATTCTGGCAAGGGTGAACCTCGCACTCGTCGATCTCTACCTCGCAGTTAAATCCTGCGTGAGACAGAGCAGGGACAGCTGAGTGAGGGTGGCAACACCTACTTATCTAATCACCGCATGCACAGGTACCGCACAACAGCTGCGCAGCTGCAGGAGCGTTGCTGCAAATGGAAAACCGCACGGCAGGTGAATGATCCAGCAACGCCAGGAACACACGTTTCAGACTGAGACTTGACCTTGGGTCCCTCTCTGAGGACGTGTCCGGGCTGCACCATCAAGTCTATCAGCCAACTATAGAACGAGGTTCCTCAATGTGTGGCTGATAAACAACCGATTAAAACAATAGAGAACAAATCATTATCTTCATCTACCACATGCATGAACGTCTGTGTGAATGCCTGACTGCTGGCCGGCAATGAAAAGTGCTTTGGGTGGTCCATCAGCCTAAAAAGGTGTCATTGCACACACTCATACACACTAACCCCTTAAATAAGCCTGACGTTTTCTTCAGTGTTGATTCATGAGAATCAAGACTCACTGAGTTTCATTGAAATGTGTTTCTGAGGAGTCAACAAATAAGGAAAGTATAATTTCCATGGTGAAGGTAATTATCACAGACGTTGTCATCTTTGTGCTAATGTGCAACTATGTCATAAGTTCATTGCTGTTTTATTTGCTTTTTCTCTTCTTTTTTTACCCTGAAATCAAAAGATTTCCAACAGAATCAATGAACAGCAACACATCAAATCTCAGCACATGAACGCAGTGTCTTACCTTTAAAGCCCGGCGCGCAGTCACAGCTGTAGTGATCCACCTTATCCAAACACATGCCGTTGTTCTGGCAGGGTTGGGAGGCACATTCGTTGATGTTCAAGTCACAGTGGTAGCCTTGAAACCCGGGAACACAGTAGCACTGATAGGAGCTAACCCCGTCTTTGCAGATGGCCCCATTCTGACAGGGCTCGGACTGACATTCGTCAATGTTCACATCACAGTTTGTTCCCTGGTACCCAGCATCACACTGGCATCGGTGTCCAGTGTCCGGGATGTCTGAGCATGTGCCACCATTGTGGCACGGTTCTTCTGCACAAGTGGTTACATTATCCCGGCAATCCTGTCCTCCCAATCCAAGTGGGCAGTGGCAGGAATACCCGTTGATTCCATCGGCACAATGGGAGTGGACGCCTTCACAGGGGTTGCTCTGACATTCGTCCACATCCTGGGTGCAGTTGAGTCCAGTGAAGCCGTCTGTGCAGTGGCAGGTGAACCGGTCCGTCCCAGGATCGCTGGTGCAGTTTGTGCACGGTGCCGTGATACAGGCGTCGTACAGCTCATCGCAGTTTTTGCCCGTGTACCACACCGGTCCTTTCGGGCACACACACACATAGTCGTCCAGATGCTCCAGACATTTAGCGCCATTGTCGCATGGCGATGATAAACACTTGACGGCTGCAGCTGTGCACAGAAGGCCTGGAAAACAAAGCAAATTCAACGATGCAGTAAGGAGCACAAGAACATTTCTGAAGAGAGGAACAATAATAATTTACCACTGAACTGATAAAGAGAAAAAAACGTTTCAATTCAATTCGTTTTTATTTCTATGGCACCAGATCACAACAGAAAGTTATCTCAAGGCACTTTACAGGTGTAGCAGAGAAATACAGAACCCAACTTATCTCACAAGAGCAAGAACTTTGATGATGGAGGCAAGGAAAAACTTCCCGTTAACAGGCAGAAACCTTGAACAGAACCTAACACTCATAGTGAACGGCCGTCTGTCTGGATCGGCTGGTTTGGGGAAGAAAGACAGAGAGACAATGACATAGAGGGAGAAACAAAGACAGGTCGGAGGAGAGTCAAAAACAAAGAGAGGAAGAGAGTGATAGAGAGACTGAGAAAACAGGAGCAGACAAACAAAAACATAATGTATTTAAACTCTACAACATATAAGCTGCAGATCAAACCACTGACTAAAGAGCTGCTTTATCAATCTATAAATGCTAATGCTAGCAATAAGGAAATCACCGTTATGATGATGTGTCTGGACCCTCTTGCAGCCGATCACCTTCTCCGCAGCACGTACAATGCGCTGCAGTCTGTGTCTGTCCCTGGTGGTGGCGCCAGCGTACCACACGGTGATGGAGGAGGTGAGGACGGACTCAACGATGGAGGTGAAGAACTGCACCAACATCTGGTGCAGAGGTTGGTGCAGTTCTAAACACATTCATAAGCATGCTAAACCAAGGCGGCTTCCAGTACCTTTGGTGCACCTGTCTCCATCTGGACTTTGAGTCACAGCGGATGGTGCAAGAAGGTGCTCATGGAAAAAACAAATGCAATGTTCCTGTCTATTTGCATTAAAGAAATGTGTTTTATTTATTGCTTTTGTCTTCTAGCTGTAAACTGGGTCAAACAGACTTAGATATAAAGACATCATGAAACGTGGTACAGTACTAAGAACTGTGGACCTACAGTACACGCAGGCGGTACTAACACAAGTACAGTACTCTGAAAATGCACAATGAGATGACTTTCAGCCAACACAAGCAGGCTAGTGTATGAATGATGATGCCACTTTGAGAGAAGTGATTGATTAGTATGTTGTGGTTTTATTTCATTTGAGCTTTTATATCTGACATAAACTGGTCTGGATTATTGGATTGAGCAGATTATTCCTTAGCACACGATATCAATATTGATTTGAGCAGTTAATTATTAACAACGCTGATCTATCCAACCTCCTTGGAAAACACAAATGTTTGATAGTTATTGAGGAGAAAGTTAACAAGCAACTTTATCAACTTTGCAAAAGCGTTGCAGCAACTTCTAAATCACTTGTGCCTTCTTTTCACTTTGAGATTAAATGCATTTCACAAACACAAAAAGAGTCAATAATGCAGGATCTGATCAGTGAGACTCACTCTAAGGGAGTTGTGAACCGTGAAAGGGAGGCCAGCTCATTTCCTCCCACCGATCTTCTACTCAGAATGGTGATACAACCTTCTGGAGCAGAGAGCGAGGGCCGTCTCATTCTTCACTCCTCCATCTCGTCCCAATCAACCCCTCATACATTCCAGAGAGCTGATAGCAGCCCCTCCTACACCCACTACCCCCACCCCACCCCACGCCATAGATCATGGTTACTGCCAGACAGAGCTGATCCTGGCGCTGGCTGGTACCGGCATTTTAGAACATTAACACTACCCAGACTGCTAGCAGGTGAAAGGACAGTGGGATTACACCCCAGATGCTATCAACCCCCCCCCCCCGAAGGGGGTTTGTTGGAACACTGAAACACTCCTCTGACTAGATGTAGTGTTGCTGTTTCATTCCTCTGTGACGTCTGCATGTTTTAAGAAGGCTCTCTGCAGGTTCCAAAAAAAATGTAATGAAAGCTGATTTTACTCCAAGACACGATCAGTTTTTATTTTTTTAATCAATGGACTGCACTTATATCACACCTCCTACACCTGCCCAAAGTGTTTTACAAGTAGGCCTCACATTCACCCATTCACACGCTCACTCACAGTGCAGTGGGCAGTTGCTGCCATGCAAGGCACCTTAACCCACTGGGAGAGTGGGGATTCAACCCGCTGACCTATTGCTCTGCCAGCTGAGCCACTGTGACTCCCGCTGGCACTACATCCTTATCTTGATGCAAACCCAAAGCCGGCATAGTGGTTGTTGTTTACATTTAATTTAACTGTTGGACTTGCATGAAATATTTTGGATTGTCCCTGTGGAAAGAAAAATAGTTATTTCATCTTCTTTCATTTCTGAAGACGCACTTTAAAACCTCCTGTTATGGAATGTTTTCATCGGTCGAAATATTATACGTATAAAATGTTGACCAAAACTTGCAAATATTCTTAAACGTCCCATATTATGAAAAACTCAATTTTTTTCTGCACAGCTGTTCTGGTGGTTTTGGGTCATTGCCAGCCCAAAACCAGCTAAATAAACCATCCAGTCAATCCTGTCTAGTTTGTGTAGTTCTGTAATTAACTACAGTAACGGGACTTGCTATAGGTGAGCGGTGGGATACACCCCGGACGCGTCGCCAACGCATCGCGGGGCCACACAACTTAAATCTGACTGATCAAGAAGGAATTACTGAACGATTAGCTCACTACATTTCAGTTCATTTGAGACTTGATCATTAGGCTTATTTATCACCACCGTGAATTAACACCTGCCGCTATTGACTTATGACAACCGAGGTTACATGAGGAAAGTCATGTGACATCAACCATTGCTACGTGCTCAGTCCAGAAGGTGTGCATGCCATAGTTCCCATAGCATTCACAAGGATGTGCTGGATCTGAGAAGAAGCTGCAGCCTGCAGGGCTTTAATCACACAGGCAGCTTGATTGGCTCAGTCAAACGTCCCGGAGCAAGAACCGGGTGAAAAGCATAAACGAAGAGGGCGATGAGAATGTTTACAGCGTTTTCAGGATGCAGAGAATCTTTGTCTGGCTTCAGGGTGAAATGTGGCTGCCGGTGCAAAAGGCTTAGGGAGGGGGCATAGAAGACGCCTGAAAGCAGCAACATGAAGCTGGAGGTCTGGCTGCTGGGCAAAGGAATGGTGTTCAGCATCGATGAATCACAGCAAAGTGACTTGCGGGCAGGTCGGACTCAGAGGACTCTCATTGGATCGCCGGGTTCTGCTTTGTGCTCCTCAACAGGTGGCAGCACAAAGCTGATGCCGGCGCTGGTTCCGCTTCACACAGAACAATACCAGCTCCTTTCCTGAGTCATCACCGTTACACAGCAAAGCCTGCCGGCCTGTCTGCTGAACGGGCTGCTGCTCAGACTCAATCTGGGCGGGGCCGGGGGCAACCTGCTCGTCCAATCAACGACGAAAGGTGAGAGATTGTAGGTAACAATGACCTGCAGCGTGTATTTTAGTACCGAGTCACGAGTGAACGTTAAAAAGTGAACGTTGAAGGTTTACGTCTTTTTCTTTTTAGTTTCATCATGAAATCTGAGAATGAGCTCGTCTCCACGAGGAGCTTCGCTCCTCGGACTCACGGCCCGGTTGAATCGCCGCGGCAACATCCTGCTCCATGTTTAGCTTTAAAATGCTAAGCTTCGTGCTTTGTCAAGTTTTCTTTACAGCACATTCTGTATATCCCTGATGTCGTCATTATCCCATGTACTCTTTGTGTTGTATGTGTGTTGTGTTTGTGATGTATTTTTGTTGTGTTTGTGTTGTATTTGTGTTCGTGTAGTATTTGTTTGTGTTCGTGTTGTATTCTTGTTGTGTTTGTGTTGTGTTGTATTTTTGTTGTTTGTGTTGTGTTGTATTTTTTTGTATTTCTGTTTTATTTGTGTTCGTGTTGTATTTTTGTTGTTTGTGTTGTATTTTTGTTGGGTTCGTGTTGTATTTTTGTTGTTTGTGTTGTATTTTTGTTGGGTCCGTGTTGTATTTTTGTTGTTTGTGTTGTATTTTTGTTGGGTTCGTGTTGTATTTTTGTTGTATTTGTGTTGTGTTCAGCTTCTGTCGTTTTCTTCAAAACTTGAACAATTCGGCGCGCCCAGCGTCTTGCATGCTTCTTAGTAATCCGTCCCTCCATTGAAAGCCAAGACAAAAAGCCAGTGCAGCTGGACGCTCAACCATCACCATGGCGACCCTCAACCATTCCGCCAGCAGCCAATCAGCGCCTCTGGTCTGTCGCCATTTAAACGAGCTTCAGACACTTCACACAAATGAAGGGTGCGGGAAAATTAGGTCAGCGGGGTTTTGTAAGATACTGGGGTCAACTAAGAGCACCCCCCCCCCCCCCCACACACACACACACACACATTCTACAAAGGAAAATTCATTAAAAAAGGCTTCTTAAATGATCAATCATTTCACAGTATAAAAAAAATTACAAGTATGTTCGGCTGACAAAACTAAAATAAGCCACAGCAGACGACAGGGAAATGTTACTGGAAGTTTACCAAACACTAATGGCTGTGAGCGGTGCGCAGGAGCACGGCGAGAACGACTTGGACGGTACTTTATGCAGTAATTATACCTTTCAGGTACTCGTATTAGTTCTGCCTGTGGAAGGCTTTAAGTTCTTGATAGCATCCTTCTGGTTGAGGATTGTACACATCATTGATGTACTCCGCTCTTACTGGCGTGTCCCATCACTTACGGACACCCCGGTCACGTTGATCGATAAGTTAATGCTTCATCTCCATCGTCATCATCGTCTTTTCTTCTTCCTGCCATCCTTATCACTCGCTTTCTTTGGACCCATCACTTATTATAACGAATATTCACAGATACAGCGAAAGTCGCTGAACGAGCGAGCGCGCTCGGCGCGCTCGGCCACCTAGCGTCAGCATCTGGAATTGTGCTCGCATCTCAAATGGCTCGTATCTCGGAACGCTCGCTTGCCGAGGTATTACTGTGTGTGACTTTGCAGGAAACTGCATGGAAATCACCAGTAAGTTGTGAAACAGTGCAGATCTATTCTATAAATGTCTATCTATCGTCTACTTCTGCAGAGGCTCGGAACACAGCTCAGACGTTAGCAGAATGGACTGCAGCTGCAGCGGTGGGTGAATGCGATCACGTCCCCTTCATTGATGAGAAGCGTTATTAACTGTTTGTAATAGCTGTATAATAATGCGTTGCTGTTTGTGCCACGGCAGCGACGTGCACACGCGGAGCCTTACCTAGTTTGAACATCATCAAAGTGATGATCAGTGTTTTCTGATGCCTGGACCAAACTCTTCCGTACTCCATGGTAACTGCAGACGCTCCCAGTCAGTGCAACACAATGCTGTCAGACGGCAGGCTGTCCACGCCGCTCCATCTGGCTGGTGCAGGCTAGCTGCTGAGGGGGGGGCGCCGGCCCCTCCATGCCTGACCACCGGGACTCTGGCTCTGACTGAGTGTGTGCTCTCTGGAGAGAGAGAGAAACTGGGGAGCAGGCTGGGCTGGAGTGAAGCAATAAGTAATCACCCCGGCAAAGAATGAGTGGAGGGCGGCGTGGGGCGGAGCTCGGGATGGGACGCCACCACTGTCTCTCTTAGAGCATCTCTCTCTCTCTCGCTCTCTCTCTCTCTCTCTCTGTAATAGCCTATAGACTCTCTGCTCCCTGCCATTGTCTTGTGACTTTGCTTGTCACGCTGTCGTCGCGTGATGAAAGCTTGAACTCACTTTGCTTCTACCAATTTGCTCTTCTTCCAGCAGATCGGTTCCCTCCTGCACCCCCTACCGTTTTCAAAATGTCAGATACTTACCAGCTCGGATGAGTGCATTTGCAAATAATACAGTCACGAGGCCATATTCTCATGTTGGCGCAACCAAGATCAAATGTCCCTTTGTCATTTCCATTAAACGCCCGCCCTTGTACTGTCAGTAAATTTAAAGAAAGAATTGAAACCAGAGTGGCAAGGTGGCAGAGTGGTTGGCGCTGTCGCCTCACAGCAAGAAGGTGCTGGGTTTGATTCCCATCTATGCGGAGTTTCGATGTTCTCCCGGGTTCCCCGGGTTCCTCCCGCCTCCTAAGTCATGGAAGTTAGGAGAATTGTTTCCTCCAAATTGACCGTAGCGTGCGAGTCTGTGCGTGAATGTTTGTCTGTCGCTGTGCGGCTCCGGGATGCCCGGATCATGCACTGGCGACACGTCCGAGGTGTGCCCTGCCTCTCGCCCATAGCAAGTTGGGACAGGCTCCAAGCAACACCCGTGGCTGGAAAAGCGGAAGGAAATGAACGAATGAAAACCAGAGTAAATGAGTTTTTACTCAGGCAGGTTAGAATTAGTTTTCTCTCACTGATCTGGGAGCAGCTGGAGAAACACTTCAATCTGCATGAAAAACACGACACTATTGGACTAATCATAAAGAAATCAATTACTGTCAAGAGGACGGTTAAGGACAGAAATCTGTCCATTGCATCGTCCTAGTAAATACAGTTGATACACACTTGTGGTACTATTTGTTTCATGTTCAGGTTTCAGACATTCGAAAATCTCGCTTGATGTTTTCGTTAATGCTTGTATAAATGCTAAGCTAATGTCATCAAGGCAGTGCCAAAAGCCCCCCCATCCGGGTGTTGGATGGGGGGGCGTCTCCTCGGGTTGCACATGCTGTATAACAAATATGAGAGATATTTCAGGACAAAATGTTCCATATTCTTGACCTAACGACCCAATACATGGCTGAAACAACATCATCAAGATTAGGCCTGACAACTTTTATGTGCTTTATGTGACAAATTAAACTGGAGTCCAGTCTGAGTGCAATCCAGGATTATTATCTGTGCAGGATTTGGATAAATGGATTGCTGCTCCCCATCCCCCTTAATTCCCACCCCCCACATATGGTAGCAGAGGTGGAGGGAGCTTATCCAGCACCTATCTGTGGCAGAAGAATGCCTAACTCACCCCGACTCCCACATGTCACCCCCCCATCTGCAGTGGCTTAGGACAAGACCACAAAAAAAGGTTTCATTAAGCACTGAAGGGAAGGGAAGGGGCGTGAAGGAGAGACCGGCTTCTTCACTTCAGCGCCTTCAACAAGCGACAGTCAAATGTGTAAAATAGCGAGCGCCTCGCATTCCTCAGTGCTTCATTAAAGCTGCAACACAAGCGCAGAACAAACAGCGGCAGCGGCCTCTCGGGCACGGCTGCCTCATCCCGCTCAAGAAAAGGGACGAGCAGAAGTTTTCTGTATCTTTGTATGATTTACAGAATATACAAAAGTTCACAGAAAACAAAATTCCTGTAGAATTTGGGGAATCTCGAGTTTTTTTTGTTGTCATTCATATTTAATAAAATCATTCAGAAGCCATCTCCTGGTAGGTTTTCAGCTCTGCTCAGCTATTTGAAATGATGTTATTTTTACTGTCAGGATTTTAATATTTCTACAGATTTCATTGTTTCTGCAGCTAAAAAATTATATTTTTTATTTTTTAATTTAATAATAATAATGCTTGATTTTATATAGCGCTTTTCTAGACACCCAAAGACGCATTATTCATTCACACCATACTTGTTGGTGGTGAGCTACTAGCCACAGCTGCCCTGGGGCAGACTGACAGGAGCGAGGCTGCCAATTTGCGCCATCGGCCCTCCTGACCACCACCAACATTCACTCTCTCACAACATTCACACAGGCAATGTGGGTGAAGTGTCTTGCCCGAGGACACAACGACAGTGGACACACATGCCGGAGCCGGGAATCGAACCGCCAACCTCTCGATCATAGGTCGACCACCTGCGCCACCGTCACAGACAATACGGATTGGGTGTGTCCGTGGGTGTGTCCGTGTGGGCGTGTATGAGGTTTGAAAGGTGCGCACTCACCTGGGACACGGAGCTAGGGGAGAGTCAGTTGGGTAGCCGTAATTTTTGTTGACTGTTTTTACACGCTTTTACACGCATTTTGTACGCTTTATCTTTATTTTATGGTTTATTTTCATCAATCCATTATTCATCCATGCAAGATATTTTTCTGATTTTGTTCATCGCCAGTACCGCCGTACTTGGGCCTCAAATAAATAATGCACTGTCCTCCGGCCGCGTGTCTGCAGTAATCTGGATGAAGGGCCTCGAGGGCCCCACGGCCTCCGCTCAGCCAGGGCTGGGGATGTGGGCTGAAATGCTCAAGTAATGAAAGAGATTTGAACAAAGTCGGGAGAGCTCAACGTCAACATCCTGCAGTGATATTTGAAAGGTAAATATAACTGTGAAACATTGCCTTCCTTTTAGCCTCTGAGATTGCGTCTGTCTGTCGGCTTAGCCGATAATAGGAATTCACAGCAGGGGAGCAGAGGACAGACCAGACGTTGTTTTGTTGTTCGGGGCTTTTTTATCTTATTATGGACCTCTGACTGACCGGATGTGTGTCTGAGCATTTGGTTAAACGTGCTCAGATACCTGCGTACTGTCACCTGTCCTCATTTGTACCTCAAACCCAACCGTAACCCAAAACTCAGAACCATCTCTTCATGCAGGTGTGGATTCTCTCTCTCTCTCTCTCGTTCAATGGGATCACATTAATCGACCCCCATTCCCTAGTAAAGACCTTTTGACTTCTATTGACGAGATAAATAATGTCCCAGCATCAGATAAGGATAATTATCTTGGTCAACAAACCTCCATACTACAGGCCCCATTATTCAAAACTTAAATACTCCTGAATAACTTACCTTTTAGAAACAGGTCCGTTCAATAGAGCTGTACGGTCCTTCAGGATTTGTTCTATGTATGTCTATATAGTAGTCGTGTATAGTAGTATGTACTTGTACTGGGCTGTCAATGACAATAAAGTCTATTATGATTCTGATTCCTTGTATTCCAATCCTATTCTCTTAATGAAAATAAGGAGGAATAAGTGCAATCACTTTTGTGTATATATTTAGTTTTAAGTTGAATGAATGTGTGTCTGTTTTTGGTGACTGTTTGTTGTGCGCCTCGAGCTGGGACCTGAGTGCTGTTTTTTGTTCGTGCATGAGAGTGTCTGAATGACAATAAACATTTCTTGATTCTTGATTCTTGAGGGTTATACCTGATCCAGATCCAGGGATGTCCTTGTGTTTATTACCACCATAAAGGGGTTTCCACTGAACTGCAGAAGAACGTCTCACAAACCTTCAGTCATACGTCACACGGATTAACACTAACTGTTTTGTTTTACGCTTTTCATTCTGCACATGTTGAAGTATTTCTGGACAAGGAGACTGGTTGAGGCGGATGATATACTTGCAGTGAACCACCAGATGTCGCTGTTCTGTGTGGTTTCAAAGCCCCCGAAACTTGAGTTCACTTTCCTGCACAATCAGATGACCCCTGTGGAAGCTTCATGAGGCTTCAGCTGCCCATCCCGAGCTTCCAACGGCCATTGCAGGAGCGCCGATACCCGTCATGGGCAGAAAACCTCCAACCCGGGAGCGCACCAGATGGGAGCGCAAAGGACGAGTCCCATAGACATAAAGAGGAGACGCCGCATTGGCTGCTGCGGCGCAAGAAATCTGGCCGCCATCTTGGTCCTGTCATCTGAAGCAGCAGAGATTTCCATTTGATTTGAGCATCAGGAACAATTTGTTAAGAATTCTGACTGGCTCTAAGTTCAACATGCAAATATTTTCATGAACCTTGACGTTGCATATTCTTCATAAATACCAAAGTTTGTATATAACCCAACACGTACCTGCACAAAGTTTAGAGTGGGAAAGCTCTGTGTGAAATTGTGATACAAAGCAGACTATCCAGAGAAGGAAGACAAGCAAATACTAAACACTTGCAAGTTGCACGGTAAACACAAAGTTTAGAAATAAATACTTTGCTCTCTGTATATAATAGATGAGTATTGTTAGTATTGATATCTGATACCTTATGAATACCTCATTGTGATTTAGATGCCGATATTTCTTTATAGATGATTGACAGGCTCTTTGATAGCATGAATGGACGCAATCTTTGTGCCAAAGGATTCCAAGCTCTCTTGGCTGCTTTGAATTGGATGGAGAGGAAAGCTTTTTCATCAAGAGCCACTTTGGTGACAAAAGATGGATGAAACGCCTGCTTTTAATTCATGCATGGAAAGTTCATGACATGAGTTCAACGATCCTCCGTTCCCTCATGCATCGAGTTTAACAATCCTCTGTTCCCTCATGCATCGAGTTCAACGATCCTCCGTTCCCTCATGCATCAGGTTCATTAGATGCTCCGAGTCCTAAACCACCTTTTGTAAAGTCCATTGATTTGGGACTATGTCAAACCTGCCACTGTGTTTATGATTTGTTGTGGTCTGTTTTACTTGTGACAGATCAGTGATGCCTTGTACGTGTTGTTTGCTTGGTTATTCAAGGCGTATTAAAATTGACTGTGCTATAATTTACTTATTTTACTCATGAACTATTTTTTCACAGTGATGTTACACTTTTAACTTGGTTTTGTCTCCACTGTGTGTTTCCTATTCAGGTGTTTTGTAACCACTATATTCAGGGTGACGTTCTCTTATATTTGACAAACATAAACCTGCATTAAGACCCTTAAACAGTGTTTTCAATGAGAGCAAATTATCTCCAAGTGCTTTAAACATATTTCCGTGATACATTCCAACATATAATTGCCAAAACCGCAGACGACTGCAGACACTCCTCGTCAGAGGCAGCCCTGTTCGACTGGCTCTCAACATTCCGACAGTCGTCTACTGTCTGCAAAACATTGTGTTGTTGGAACTTAGAATCAGCGTGTCTGAACTGAAAAGAAAAAAAAGCAACTCATTCCATTATGCGTGTGCAAAAACTCTGTCAAAAGAACTAGCCTTACATGCCAAGAAACGCACCTGCCACACAGCACCTCCCACACGAGGACAGTGTTTTGACCTGCAGCCTAATGGGCTTTGATGAGACAGAAATACAATGCATGCTGCAATCGCCGTGAGTCATTTCCAAAAGGATCAAAGGTGTGAGGAGGGCTGGATGTCTTTGTCCTCCTACCTGCTTTATATGAGCAGAGAGTGAGCAGACTGATAGCAGGTAAGAGCCCGAGTGTTTCTCCAGTGCTGTGCCTTACTGCTGCGTTCTTCTTTAATCGCCGATGCCCGAGCACCTCGGCTGCCTCGGGAGGTTTTTCTTTGTAATTATGCATTTGATGTTTTAGATAATTTTCTAAATTTCCTGTGAGTATAATTTTGTTCTCATTTCATTTCAGCCTTCCCAAGAACAATGGCAGGTTGGTGCATTAATTGCTTGCATGTGAACTTTCTCAAAAAAGATGACGGCAAAATGCATCAAGTAGATTCCATTTGAAGGGACGTTCAGAAACAAAAGGAATCCGCTCAGCACTAAACGCTCATTAATTAATGATGGATTCTTTATCGACAGATGCGACCTTTAGACGAGAGTTCCTGGAAGCCCATAATGCTCACCGGGCGAAGCACAACTCTCAGATGATGACTCTCAGCAGTGAGCTGAGTGCTTCAGCTCAGACGTGGGCTGATTATCTGCTGACAATTAAAACCATGAAGCACAGCACAACTGGAAATGGAGAGAACATCTTTTACCAGTGGAGCTCAGGACCCGTTAAACTTACAGGTGGATCATTTAACACAACCAAACTGTTTTCTTCTGTCGCGTTTGTTCACCTCTTTAATTACATATATCAACTCAAATGGTCACGTCGTGTTCTATAATGCATTCTCTTGTCTTCAACGATGCAGGTAGAGAAGCTGTGGATAACTGGTATGACGAGATCAATCTTTACAACTGGAGAAGTCCCGGATTCTCTAAAGGAACTGGTAAAACGTCCATGGACAGAATACAAACGCAAATGTCGTCCACTCGCTGAATGATTTTAATGTTGAATATGAGTGTAAGCCTGCTTCACTGTAATCCCCACTTGATGATGGAGAGCTTAAGTTTCATTTAGCTTTAGATGTACAGAATTACGAATTTAGAAGATTCCATCTTCCTGTTGGCTATGCTTTGTTGTCTTGCAGGGCATTTCACTCAGGTAGTGTGGAGCAACAGCACCAAGCTGGGGTTGGGGGTGGCCTCTGACGGAAACAGGGTCTTTGTGGTTGGCCAGTACCAACCAGCTGGCAATATAAATTCCCGAGAAGAGTTTGAGAATAACGTCCAACGACCAGGTATTTCAAGGATATATATATATATTATATACACATACACGCACATACATATATTATATATTGTATTTAGTGAAAGAAAAATTTTACCCAGGATTTAAATCGCCAGTGTGAAAAGGTATCTACCACCTTAGAACTAAATCCAAAAAGCAACAAACATGTATCGCTGCATTGTGACACCGAGGCCTGAACAGTATCATTATCTTCAAAGAAATCTTCACTTAAATAGACCATTTTCAGAAGCATGAGGTTTGCTTGGGTTGCCCAACCATTTTTCCTGTTTTATTCCCCTACCTGCTCCCTGCTCTCACTGGAGATCACAATGTCATCTGCAAACATTATATTCCAATGGGCTTCCTTCCTCTTTACTATCTAACCTGGCATACGGATCATCAAATGTCCTCTGTTTGACCTTTGCCACCTCTCCCTTTGCCTTGTGTCTCATCTCCCTGTACTCCTGTCTACTCTCTTCTGTCCTCTCAATGTCCCACTTCTTCTTAGCTAACCTCTTTTCCTTTATACACTTCTGCACTTCCTGGTTCCACCATCAGGTCTCCTTATCTCCTTTCTTTCCAGAAGACACACCCAGTACTCTCCTACCTGTCTCCCTGATCACCTCAGCTGTTGTATTCCTGTCTTCTTGTCCCTGTCTCACCTCTTCCCTGAAAGCCATACAACACTCTTCATTCTTCAGCCTCAATCACTTTGTGGTGTCTGCATTTATGTCCTCTATTTTTTCTTGTGAGTTATTGGCCCAGTGTTTTTTTCTTTGTCCATTTGACTTTTGGGATTTCTCTTTTGGGATTTATTGTTTAGGACTTTATTTTTCTTGCACTTTTTTGTGATTAATAAAGTACTTTCATTTGAAGTTTTTCCTTCCGCTCATTTAGGTCCTGTATTTTGAGCTGAGAATGACAATTATGGTTGTTGTGGTAACCATGGAGGTGGACCTCTAATGCTATGGGGATGTTTAGCGGCTTCGGGGCCAAGATGACTTGTTATAACTGGTTGAAACATGAATTCTGGTCTCTACCAGAAAATCCTGAAGGAGAATGTCAGATCATCAGTATGTGAGTTGAAGCCAAAGAACAACTGGGTCATGCAGCAAGACACTGATCCCAAACATGGGAGTTAATCCACCTCTGAATGGCTCAAAAGGAATAAAGTTCAAGTGGAATGTCCTCGTCAAAATCTGCACCGCTGTAATCGGATCTGAAAATAAGTAGTAAAGTAAAGAGACTGATCTCCGGTTATCAGACTGTTGCTGCTAAAGGTGGCGCTACCTGCTGTTAAACTCAAGGGGGTGTCTACCTTTTCACTCTGGTGATTGAGTTACTGGATAAAATTATTGAATCAATCCATTTATAATGTGGATTTGGATCATTTTCTGGTTATTCATTCATATTAAGTAGTTTGAGGATCTGTCACTTTCCACTCTGCGGTACACCCAGAAGAAATGTGGACCCAATATCACCCCTGATAAACTGTTCAGCTTGCTGAACACATTATCATCATGAGTTCTATACATGTCTTCTGAGCTGATACTTTTTTTTTGTAAGCCTGACACACCAAGCGCTCTGCTGTGTGAAAAAGAAAATACTTCATACTTATCTGGTGCAAGTTTTATTAATAAATACAATGTGTTTATATAGAAATGACTTGCCTTGCTTCAGCAGTAGTGTGTGTACTGTTTCTAGTTGGATGTGTTTTACAGATGACAAAAGTGTGAATAAACCAGACACCAACAAGCCAAGCAGTGGTGACAAGAAAAGCTGCACACCGTTGTAGGTGACCTGACCCCCCCCCCCCCCCCCCCCCACACATACACACACACACACACGCACACACACACACACAATACTCCACATCATAAATAAAGCAGCAAATTAAATACTTTATAGCCTTGATGTTTTATACTTATTTACATTTTAC
>NW_027180790.1:0-30049 GCF_040956055.1 Brachionichthys hirsutus | reverse complement strand
CCCCTCACACCACGCTGCTTTGACTAGCCTCTCCTCAGAGACATGGAAATTGGATATGTATTTATGCTTTTTTTTCTTTCCTGCTGTTCAGAGGGGGTTCGCTCCAAAACACCAGGTTGGTAAAACTACACATGCTCAACATTTGGTAACGAAAAGGCACAGACTCTGCACCTCTCGGCCGCGCCTTGCTACTGAGTGGAGACTTTATCAAAGCGAGATTGAACGACGATGCCCGTATGAAAGAGGCCGGCACGGAGGCGACCCGCATCAGGTGATCTGAGAGTGGCACCCTGACAGGTTCCTCGGCAACGTGACGGCTCTGGCTGAGCGTCTCCATGGCAACAGCGTAAACCAAAAGAGGGAGGAATAAAGAGAGGGGAGGTGATGGGGGGGGGGGGGGCAGGAGGGGAGGTGGCTGATGCCGTTTGATGCTGCAGGCAACTCCAAACAGCCTTTTATCTGAGCCTGTCAGATTCCTGCTTCCAATCCACCAGGGAGGCTCAATCACCAGTAGTCCCAGCGTCTCACTACCTGCACCAAGCTGTGATTAGCAGTTGTGTGTGTGCTTGCAAGGAGTGTGTGTGTGTGTGTGTTGGGGGGCTATAACTAGCAACAATTATTCCACAATAGTAGACTCCTGCTCTATCATTCGCTTATGTATTGTACAGTGTGGCGGTTCTCTATACATTGTATCTGCACTGACCTCATTTTTAAAGGACAGCATTTCATACTAAAATTAAGCCAAATGATATAGTGTCTGATCGAAATACTGTAGTGGTTTCAGCACAATACCAGGCATCGAGGTCAATTTCTTAACCTTGTATAATGCTGAGATGTGTGTCAAAAATAACTAAATAAATAATTAAGGCGCCACCATATTAAATAAAAGTTTAACACAAGTTCAAGACATGACTCAAGATTCTATCGTTGTGTGCAAAGAAAAGGCAGAGTGAGAATTGCATAGCAGTTTCCGCTGTAAATTATGACTCACTATCTTGTACTTGACAGAAAAGTTATATTTGCCTCATTATCAACTGCCACTAATCCCTGCTACAGGATAAAGCAGATGCTACATGGTGCTATCACATTAAATCTGCTTTACTTCCCCTCTAGGTATCAGACATTGAGAGATATTACATTTACATCACGTCGAAGTACATTGATATTACGCAATGTGTGTAAGTGGGTCTGAAATGCACCGGACTGCTGAGCAGGAACACAGCTAAAGGCGATAAAACAGGCGATGTCACTGATCAGCGCGCCGCCAGCCACAGAGATGGATCTGATCAGTGAAATCCTGTGGCTGGAATGAAACCTGCAGACTAGACTCTCAGCGCTCCGTGGCCCACAGCTGCCCGTGTCCACCTCGCTGCAGATATTAAGTTGTCAGAAAGACTAATTCTGATGTGGAGTAGCCCTTTCCCTCTGCTCTCAGCCTTTGCCTTTCCACTAATGCAGGAGGAGATGGACTGTTGCAGAGAGAACGGTGACTGAATCCATGCTTACGTCCACCCCTCTTCTGGGAACATGCTGAAGTGTATCCAGCCCCACTACTGTATATTATGCAAAAATAGAGAAAGCAGCATTGTGTCAGGGCCAGACTCAGTCACTACGTCAGGGGACGGTCATGCCGGTGGTTAGCTAACGGCCTGTTGACACACAAATCTGTCTGAACGCAGACTTCTCTCTTTTTTTTCCAAAAATGCAAACCCAGGAAACAGTTCCCGACTGGCATCACACTATAAGCTATGTAATTACAGTAGAGCACGGATGGAAGTAACAGGTTACATTTACTCACATTACTGTAATTAAGTCTCTTTTTTGTGTGTGTAACTGCACATTTCTGAGTATTTTAAAACAAATAATTAGACTTTAATTTAAACTACAATGCACACCGTCGAAAAACACAACATCAAACAAAAGGAAAAAGTTAAAATTAAAGATGGTCTTTATGGGTGGTCTCTACTGAACATCTGTAGTTTTGGAAAAGGTCACGTCTACTGTATCTCATTATCTAGTCAGGTATCTAGTCTATATCAATTGAGGAAGTTTGATACTTGTTTTAAAATGCAAATATATATATATGAAAAAAGAGAAGTATTTAATTTTTTATTATTGATCACCTCATGCACAGACTTTTGACCTTGTTGCCTTTTTGTTTGTGGATGCTAAAAAAGAAGCAATGATATTGTCAGTTGAGCTGTATGGAGTCGTTTTACTTTTGTTATCAAATATTGTGTTTGTCTGTTCATCTAGAAAAAGTCCCAGTCGACTTCAGCGGATTTGTATAACGCTGCCTGCAACTCTGTTTTAGTCAGAAGCACCAGGCATTTTTTTTTTCCTGTGGATTAAAAAAACCTCAACCAGCATGAGGTCCAATGGTTAATGAACACATTTTGTTTTTAGGGTGAACTTGTCCTTTAAGCGTTTTTCATACCAAGAATAATACTACATTTCATTTTGCAGACTTAAAAAAAAGCATCTGTACAAATAATCCAATTATAGAATCCACCAACGTAGGCACGCAAAGTGACACGTATCAAACACACTCCAATGCTACAGGTGTGGGTTTTTGCTTGTTGTATTATAGAGGAAGTTCCTCCTTTACTGAGGTGTGTGTCACTTTTCTGCATCTCTGTCAACATTTTAGAAAACATGAAGTTATCCTGTGGGGTGTCTAGTAACTACAACTTCAATGTTCGAAACTGAAGGATAATGCGTGATGGTCTTAGTAGCACAATATTTAAAGTTGTATCTAATTGAAGTTTTATCATGCAGAAGATCATCACATATTGATAAATAATTATTTTTCCTTTCATACTATTTGGATGTTTGGAAGTACACAATAAGGGGCCCTTCCAGCAATTTGCCATTGAAATTCCCACAAGGGACCAATTGAAGACACGCTGAAAAGCAGCACAGGCAGGAATATCCCAACTTTCCGACTGTAGTTCCGAACACGCTGTGTAGCATCTTTCATCAGACCCCGATGCCAGGGTTATGTCTTCTGACTTCAGAGCCCTCCCTCCAGACCCACAGAAGACACTATACTGCTGTTTTTATGGACTCTCATGAACACTAAATGAAACTTTATGCCTAAAAATCAGTCGGATGTGCCTTTAACACACTCCCCTCGGCATTCAGACTCAACCAGCAGGGGCTGGACAGTAATGTCTGTGCAGTATAATCCAGTACAGTAGATGCATGCTTTTATAGTTGACTGATTGAAAGCAAGCCAGAGAGGTTCCCCTCTATGGTTGATGATTACATCCCACTATACCTGCATTTTATTGAGAAGCTGTTTCCAAACAGCCTTTTAAATGTTCATAAACTGCAGGTTCTCATCAGCGCGATGCCGAATCTCCTCATTCTCTTTTTCTGAATAGCAATAACGGAGCAATGGGTAATTTTCTTGATTATTATTATTTTCAACCCCCTTGTCCCTTTTTTTATTGAGGGTTAGGCAGCTAATGCTAATTACATCTATTGCAAATTATCCAGTTTGTGTTGCATAGCAACAAGAATGATGTAACCCTTTGCACCCCTTTTTCTTTTGTCTCTCTGTAACCAGGAGAGTTCTCTCAGCTGAGCTTTCTGTCTGAGCAGTGTGTGTGTGCGTCTGTACACAGTCAATGGAGCAATAAACACATCTAGAACATGTAAACAAAGTTCACCATATATATTCCATGACTTGACACGTTTCCCTCAATGAGCATGCGCACACACAACCACCCACCCCCCACCACGGCAAACTGGCAATCATACTTAATCCCTCTCCAGCCTGAGTAATCCTCGACAATCCAAGGCTAATCCTGGTTAATTCTAGGCACTCCTCAGCTGGGTTTCACCCTGAAACCACAGAGACAGGGTGGGGATTGGTCAGATCATAGTGATTGAGGCTGGACACGGCATCGACGGACATAATTGGTTGGACAGTTATTAAGAGCTCGGAAAAACAAGCGCAGGTTTTCAGGGGTCTTGAAAATACATCCGGATTGACCCCCGCCACGTCATGCCACGGCCTAATTGTTGCCGCTCATGGTAGAAAACATGTTTTTCATCGGCGCTCTTTGTGTTTGCACGCAAATGCCACTAAAATACTCTGACATCTGGAGCTCGGGGGACAGGAAAATATTTTCTACACAAATTGAAGGACTGCAAAATAAAAAAACAACTCGATACAGAGTGTGAGGCGTTCCTCCAGTGTGAGGGGATTCTGAGAAGTCATTAGCCCCTATTCAATCAGCTCTACCTACCCAAGCTCTGAGCTCAATTCATCTTAGTGACTATTGATCCTGATTCCAAAATGAAGCACTTAAGACACCTTGATCAAGCTGCTCCCTAATCTAGTGGTAAGGAGATTGAGACCTTTTTCACCTCGTGTTGCAGACAGACTTATTACCTTGGCACCAGGGTGCAGTGGCACTCTCAGTTTGGCTTTTACGTTCCGTTTAAGCCCCTTTGGTGCTGAACAGGCGGCAAGAACACGTCTACTCTCTGCCATTTCGAAAAAGCTGTCACTAGACACAAAGCCAAGAGTGTTAATGAAGCAATATGTTGCTGACGGGGAGGGGGGGGGGGGGGGGGGTTTGTTACGAACGAGAAGGTTTCTGCGGCTTCTGGGCTTGACTGTCGGCATGTTTGAGTGAATCTTTTGCTGTAGGAAACTGCAGGGTGCGTATGGTTGAACCATGAGTCTGCTCATGAGAGTGGAAAAACAGAAGAAACAAGGAAAGTGGTTCACCTTCAGCCGCACCTCCGTCCGTAGAGATAAAGGGAACACGTTGCAGAGGAATTTGGCTTTTTGACATCTTTAGAGGATTTGTTTTTTTTTTATCCTCACAGGAGAGAAGATTCAGTAGAACATCATGTCTTGGATTTTTTGTAGTGCTTCACATTTTAAGGAACCCTCCTCAAATTTATGACGCTTTCCACGGAGCATTCGAGAGGAGGATTGTGTTTAAATTCCGTGCAGCGCTCCATTAGACGTGGTCCGGCACAAACCAGCCGGGTGTTAGGGGGATAGTTGTGCGCCGCCTTGTTGAGAAGTGTGGTGGGACCAGGCGAAGCCGTTTTCTCCCCTTGCTCAACCATTATTTATGAATCCATTTCACACAGCCAGGAGTCATTATGCACGGTCCTGTCAATGGGTATCTCTCTATGCCGTGCATTTATTTGATAATAAGCAGGAGTGGGGAGGGAGATAAAAGCACTGACTGTGTTCATTGTGGAGCATTTTCTGCAGGCGGGGAGACTTAAATGAGAGCAGCCAGACTCTGTGTGGGAATGGGTCTCGTCTGCTAAGCCTGTCTGGAGGCAATCGATGGAAATTAGTCAACGCTAAAGATTCACTTCCTGTGACTGATGTCACGGGCAGCGCTTGTCTCTTTGAAGGGAAATAAAGAAGTGGGAGGCTGAGGGATTAATGGGGTTGGAGAAGGTGCAAGCACGTAGAGTTTGAGCGGGGGCCGAGCTGGTAAAGAAGATGCTATTATTTTGGTGTATTGCAGGAATATAATAGGTCAGCTCATCCCAAGGAATGCAGCGTAGCGAGGGACAGTCAAGAAACGCAACAACGTCGGTGTGAAAAATGCAGGCAGACGAATCAATTCAGCTGAACAGTTGAATATCCGGTCGAGCAGCAACTGAAATAAGTTTAATTTACTGTTGCGCCTGAAAAATTACGATTTCAATTTCTGTCACACTAAACATTAGCATTAAGTGGAACATATGGAGATGATATATGCATTATTGAATAAGAGCATCTTTAGGTCTTTTAAAACAAAGATGCACCAATTCAGCGGATTAAAAAAAAAAAAAAAACACCAACCTTGAGTGAAAGCTATTTTTTGTGGTTGGTTCCATACAGAACTCAGAAAAAGAGAAGGTTATTGTTATTTCTTATTTTGTGCGCAGGATCAATACGTGTTTACAGCATTTGCTGCAGCTTCATCTGAACACTCACAGTAGCTGTGACAGTAAGATCAGAGTTAGTGTCTCCAGCAGTTGTTCTAAGGCCACCTCCTGAAAGGCACACCAGTTAGCGGCCGCTCAAAGTACAGCCGTGGGACTCGAGCCGGCCCTCGGGTGACAGAAGGCCTTTCACTCCTTCTTACTCCCTGTGGAGCTCCACGAGCTCCGTCTCTAAGAGACAGAGGAGCATGGCAGGGAGGGAAACGATGAGTGGAGAGAGGCAGGGAGCGAGGCATCGTCTAGAGCTAACCTGAGAAAGGTAGATGGAAAGAGAGCCTCAGGGGCCAGAGGCAGACGGCAAGCCCAATCCCCAGCAGAGAGGCCTCTAATTGGAGCTGCCGGACTCCCGAAGCTGCCTCCTCCCTCAGCGGACGGACATAAGGAGCCGAGTGAAGGCAGAGAGCCCGAGGGCAGATAAAAATAGAGCGGGCAGATTAACGAGCATCTGAAAACAGGGCAGAGGATCGGAAAATCCTTCCTGCGTGCCAGAGATGCCCGGTCCTCAGGCCACAGCCAGTTCTGGAAAAAGTGATGGACCCAGAATGGTTAGTTCTAGAAAAAGTGGTGGACCCAGAATGGTCAGTGGATCTTCTTTCCTGTTGGCTGCCTTGCATCATGAACACCAGGTCCTGTTCTGAGACTTTAAAATCCAAAAGAGCACCATACTGCACTCTTTACTGTAAAATATGTTCTTCTCTTGCCTTTAATGAATTATATTTAAAGGATTTCTTTTAAAAAAAAAAGGTAATTGAATTCAATGGTTTTAGGGGAGAATTTTGAGTATTCCTTCCTGTCCTTTCGATTTGTACATTAATCTCTCTGACCATCTCTATGCAACATTATTTATAGTCAGATGGACACAATTCATGTTTAGTTTTTTCATGAGACTAGACACTGCTAACATGTCCAGGATATGAAGTGAAGCATTTTGTTTTTTCTCTTTGTATTTTTACTTTTACAATATATATTGAACTTGGGGTATTTGGAGTGTGGAGAGTTTCTCCAAAGCATAATTTTGAATATAACTTCAAACTATTTTGAATGTGATGGGTTACTGTCTTTTGCCAGTAACCATGGCAACCATTTTTACAGTTTATATATATATATATATATATATATATATATATTTCTAAGTGACTGCAAAACTGGACGGACTTGTATTAATGTGTGAGGACCAGGGAGGATAAACCATCTCTTGGTGACTGATGCCATTTGTGTGACGCCTCACTAGTATTTTCAATCTTTCTTTGGTTAAATCTACAAACCAACTTCCAAGGAACCCAAAGGATTATCTTTCCTCTCTTATCCTCATCTACTGTAAAAAAAAAAAAAAAAGCAAAACAAAAAGTCTCGTTGTTGACTAAAAGCTGAAACAACAACATTTTGTTTGCAGCTTTTAAAAATGAATACAGAATGAATAAAGGGAATGAACAGACTACTCCATGTTGCCTGGCAAGCAAGCAAAACTCGGCATCTGGCTAGTTGTCCAGGTTGTAGTCTTGTAAACCTGAAACAAAGGACTTCCTATCCCTCCACTGGGAGCTTTCACACACCAGGTGGAGCATCGTGACACCTATGGGAGCCAAAGGAGAAGCTGAGAAACAGGCCTGATCACACCCGCCGTCAGGTCTCAGGAGAGCGCCACCCACCTCGACACTCAGCTGTCACACATCCATCCCCGCGCCGAGGCTGCACAACACCTCCGACAGATGCACCGATCCACTGGCGAACGCCGACAAACGGCAGAGACACACGCGTTTACTTTTTTAATGCCACAATAATAAAAAGTAAAAAAAAATAATAATAAGTTAGATTGACTGGAATTTGAACAACGGCGACAAATACACAAACGCCACACGTTACCATCCAACTCAGAATCCATGACAGCTCTTGAGCTCATATAATGAGTTCAACCTCTGACTTTCAGTTCGTAACAAACAGTTTCCAAACAGAAAGCTGCCACCTTGAATACCAGACTCATGAAAAGAGGTGATCAAACTTCCCTTTAAGTGTCTGCATCCAATCAAGCTAAGCCACAATTATGACCATGCATGGGTATTCAACGCTCTCTGGTGAATATTCATCAGCGTTTTGAAGAAAAGGGTGGAATTGTTGAATATTCAAAGCTGGATCACCTTTGCTCCCAAACTGCTGCTTGATTAAAGTCACGCAACTTGAATTCAGCGCTTTGAACGGTGCGCGTCTTTCATTTTTGTTGACACTGACTCATTTGACATTGCCTTTGTGTTTGACGCTTTGCTTCAAATTCTCAAAATGTCTGAGAAAATATATTTACAATATTACATTACGTTGTATACTCTTATTATTATTATTATTATACAGTACTTTGCCCCCCCCCCCCCCCCCCCTACAGAGATACCGCCCCCATTCTGCTGCCGGTTTCCCCAGAATCTGTGGCAGTGCCACTGGGACCCCCATCCGTCCATCCATCCGTCTTCTCTGGAAGACAGGACAATCGCAACCAGTTCATCTTCAGCTGTTTATATCAATTTCATCTACAGTATTATTACTTTTTAATCCCAAGAAAAGCAAATTGAGATTCCAAAGGTCTGGAATGAGACCCAGTCATCACATCACAGTGCAAACGGCAAGACTGCGAGAATCGAAGCAATGGCCTCTGATAGCAGCCATTAAATACTAATGTATTACATTTCACTGTATCTTGGATGATCATAATGGATCATCATTAGATTCATCCTCAACCGCTCCTCTGTAACATGATACCTGCTTTGGGGCCAACACACACACAAAAAAAAAAAAAAAAATTATGATACATGTATGTTGCCTACAATAAATTCTTCAAATTATCTTTAAGTCTTAAATGAAAACAATATTTTTGCAGAAGTGCCTACTTGCACAAAATGCATTTTTAAAACCTTTAGGTACAACACGCCCCCTCACCAGGGGCATTGTTTTAAAAGCAGAACCATTTCCATAGGGGGGGGCAGATGCTCTTCACTGTGAGATGACTGTGGGGTCTACATTTAATGGACGCAATCTGGAAAATTGACAAGATGCACAGGGAAAGGAACATACATATTCACAAATCATACATTTCAAAGGAGTTCAGTGCGTGTATTATTAATTGACATAATGACAGAAGTCAACCTCACTCTGATGGTGTGCATGTCACCTTTGAGACAAAGACAAACACACGCACACACACACACACACACACACATCTTGTGCTCCACTAGCGTGGCATGCTGGGCCGGCTCATTACTACAATGCCAAGCTACTAGTTGCTAAGGAGACCTTAGGGAGAGGGAGGGTTCCTGTTGCCATGGCAGCAAGCTTGCATCCTGCCAACTGTCTTCCCCCCCATGAGACATGACCATCGTAGACGGAGAGAGAAAAGAGACGGGGAGGAAAAGTGAGGGCACGGCAGAGCGAAGCGAGAAAGGCTTGAGGGGGTTTTGGTTAAGACGCTGCGAGAGGAGAACTTGTAAAGATGCCTGCAAGGCGTCGAGCACACCAGAACCACAGAGACAGTGGAAATAAGGCTCGGGGGTGGGGGGGGCAGGAAAAGAGGGAGATGTTGAAGGAAGGCGTTTTGATAGCACCAATGTGAACGACAGCCTTACCATGTTGAACACCTCACCGACCACGACTAAGTCCAAGCACTAAGATGATGTCTTTCTGACCCCCCCTCCCACCCCCATGCCCCATAACTCTTCTCACCTTTTACAACACCTGCGGATCTGAGATGATCTGACAGGAACAAGAGGGGACAGTAATAAACGAAGGAGACTCTGGGCGGATAGATGAATCTGATTGGGGAGTACAGAAGGAGGGTGAAGACGAGGTCATACGAGGCAAAGGAACAGGGAAGGAGTCCTCAGTCTCACATTTCAATTAGCCTTACGGGCTTCCAAGGGCACCAAATTGTTTCCAACCACTATTTCTTTCTCTGTCACTGTCTCGCCCCCTCCCTCCTCCCAAAGTCTCTGCCCTTTTACGCTTTCTATTTCTCCCCCCTGACTTCATTGGCTCTTATTAAATCATTCCCCTCATTGTCTTGGATGGATGTGTCACACTGAGGAGCACTTGCGTGTCAAGGGAGCTAATATTGCAGTAGATTTGTTATATTACACACATGACGCTCAAACCCCTCCAGATCTCTGCTGCTACCCAAAACTCAAAGGATTGGGTTTGGGATCAGCTTCACTTTGGGGTGTGTAGGTTTAGTAGCATGTGTTTCTGTTTACACAATGAGTCTGGAAGTTTGCTGTTGTCAGAACTTCGTTTGGGATGAACTGGAACCCAGGCCAGGCATGGATAACATGAGCGGGAGCGAAATCCGGCAGCCAGGTTCATCTGATAGGATTAATGACCACCGTTTTGCAATGTCATGTTCAACAAGAATGTTACCCAGATCAGTATCTCCATGAACACCAACAGTCCTCTACAGGCCTGGTTCGGCTTGTCCGGCACGTGTCCTAACCCTTCATAAGGTTTCATGGCTCGACAAGGATTGAAAGAGGTTCAAATGGTTTGGGAATGTAGCAAAGCCCAAAGACAACTATTTTAATTTTAAACTGGATTCAGATAAAGAGGTATATTTTTTGCCACCTACTTTTTTGGACACTGGATTGTTTAGTGAGTTAAAAGAAGCCTGAGGCCAGCCATTGTTGGTGGAGGCATGGCAAGTGTCCCACTAGTTATTCATTCATTCATTTTCTTATCTGCTTCATCCGGGTCGCGGGTCGTGCTGGAGCCTATCCCAGCAGTCTACGGGCGAAAGGCGGGCTACACTCTGGACAAGCCGCCGCTTCATTGCAGGGCCACATATAGACAGACAACCATTCACTCACACGCACACACACACACTGGATGTTCTTTTGGGTGGGAGGAAGCCGGAGAACCCGGGCAGAACCCACGCACACACGGGAAGAACATGCAAACCTGTGACCTTCTTGCACCACCCACTGCCCCACCGTGCTGCCCTTCTTTTAGTTAGTTTTTTATATAATTACTGAGTATGGTGAAAAATGCTTCTGCTCACAGTGGTAAGGAGAGTCATTGAAACTCACCGGATCCGCCCATCGATCAGGATGGGTTTTCCTGGTGCGTGAACAAAGACTCTGAAAATGTTTGCGAAAGTAGACTTTATGAAATCATGTGGACAGACACGGACAATAAAGACAGAACCTCTGAGGTCGAGGTAACTTTCATATTTGCGGGTGATGTTTCGCTGCCCACATACTTTTGGCAGTGCTTTTTTTTTAAATATAATATATATATATAATATTTGTCCACCTGTACAAAGTGTATCATTTTGAAAAAGAAAGGACATACCTCTGCCAAGACTGAACCATAACCTTCAATTCAATCACGCTTTATCCAAAATCAAACTCAAACACAGGCATGTAACCTTAATTTAAGGTTACATGCCGTCCCAAATCGGGTGAATCGGGAATTTTATCTGGATCTCTTCCAAAATGGTTCAAAATGACGAAGTATGTCTATTTTCACCAAGATACTCATTCCCTGAGAAATTAAAGAAAATATTGAAAATAACTATCTGCGTGTGGGGGGGGCTTCATCCAGATGCAAAACAATATTTAAACGCATCTTTTCAGGCCAAAGTACCACTCTCCCATCGTGATTCATGGAAATGGAAATGGGTTCTGTACTTTCTATGTAATCCTGCTGAAGAGCCGACCAACAAAACAAACGGACACAGCTGTCCTCGGCAGATGCCCGAGGTCGGAGTTGGATGTGGGTCCAGCATTCACAGTCGGGTTCAGGTGGGTTCATCTGGGTTCAGTTTAATGCCTGTGCTGAACCCCTACACACCTACACACACACACACACACACACACACACACACTTTTGCTCTGGACCATTTTCGTGCAATGTGCAAACATCCTGGAAATGATTCAAAGCGCTACTCTCTTCCTCTTTCTCTGGTTTTGATTACTCGTCCTCTCTTTTGCTCCGTCTGTTTCTCATTGTGAGGGAATGTGGCGTCTGTCTCATTGTCACAGACGTTGGGGGGGAAAAAAGAGCTTCGTCGGCTGCATCTTCATCTGATGCTCTCCTCTTTCCTCCCTGCACTCTTTCTCTCGCTCTCTTTCACACACACACACACGCACACACTGCACATATATGACTTTATTGACTTATTAATGCATGGGTTTGTTTCAGGGGCAGAGCTCCTGTCTGCCAGTCTAACAGACACCCCATGAACCCTCGCCCCCCCCTCCCCGCCTATATTCCCATCCATGAGTCCCCCGAACCTGAACATGGCACGGGGAGTATACTCATAGAGAAATCAGGGTTCACTCAGGTTTCTCTTCCATCGCTCCCTGCTCCCCCTCCTCTGCCGCTTCCCTCCCCTCTTCACTTCCTACTTCGCGCCTCTTTTTCTCCGCTGTGCTGGGGAAAAGGGGAAGGTATGCCCACATTTCCCAGAACAAAGACAGCCCAATTAAGTCAGTTTGAGTTAAGGTCTGTGTGGCAGGGAAGGATCGGAAGCGAGGCAACTGAAGAGGGAAAGCAGCGGTGGCAGAGGAGCGAACGGCGAGGAGAAGGGAGGAGGGAGAGAGGCAGCCTAACGAACAGGGAAAAGAGGGGGTAAAGCAGAAGAAGTAGAAGACTCGGAAAAAAAAAAGAGGAGCGCGAGTCACTTTGTAGCGGAAGCGGGTCGTCTTCGTTTTTAGCTCCTCAATGGGAGACTATGAAATATTAATAACTGCTCCAGCCATATACTTCAGAGGCCTATGGTAAAACTTAAAGTCTAATGAGACGCTGCTCATGAATTGCTAATGGGGATGCTGGAATGTGTGTTTTTTTTTGTGTGTGTGTTTGAGTGTCTATGTGTGTGTGTGTGTGTGGGAAAAAAAAGGAGGGGTCAAGCTGGTATAGCTGAGGGGTGGAGTACAGCAGAGCGTTCAGTCTTTCAAAGAGGAGATGAGAAACTTCATTAGAGGCTTGAAGTTCTTCCTGCTGCACATCTGAGCACCGCCATGCGTTCTTGAACCGAGAAGTAACGTCTCTGTTCTCTGCAGTCCGACTGTCTCTAACAAACTTCGAAACCATCCTGTTAATTGAAACAAAATGGAAATGCATTTAGTTACGTTTTTTTTTCCACTAACTCCAATTTTTTTTCCATGCTTAGATTTTTATGTATGTTTGAAGGGCAGAATTTGTAACAACATGTCGGTGTTTACATTCGTCCTATACTCTGTCTGCGCAAACCACCTGTCATTTCATCACACATGAAATCATGACATCACAACTGTGCACTTCAATTGTTGGGATATCAAAATGCGAGGCATCAAATTTCAAGATAATTAAGTTGTGATGACCTCTTGAACTCACACAATGAAGCAATGGCTGGTTTAATTTCAGAGGTTGAGTTCTTAGCAAAATAAAGTGGATCGGGGGTTCACAAGAGACACAAAATCATACATATCTGTTTAACATGGCCCCACCGCCAAAGTGTGTTCAAGAAAATGTGGAACAAAATCCTGCATCTTTGACATTGTTCTACCAAATTATGTAGCAATTAATCCTGCTGTTTTTGCTTAATCGTGCTAGAAAGGTTTTTTCAGACAGATAAGATAAGACATTGCTGACTAGACCTTTATTTGTGTGACAATTTCAGGAACAGCCAGCGAACCCAATTACTTTAACAACTACATAACAACTACAACTGTTCTGTAGTTGTATATGATCCTCAAATTGAAGTTTAGCTATAGAGCTGCACAGTAAGACCGAAGCAGGGAATTTTACCAATCTATAAAATCCAAGAAAATCTTTCTTCAATAAAGTCACTGATAATGATTTACCTTTAATATTTAAAATATAAAAAAATAAAGTCCAAATGCTCCATTAAAATCACTGTTAATCTCCATTTCCCTTCCGTAACACATTCTGCATCCCTCTGCCATTGTCTCACGTTGGTCTCCACAATGGTCCGAATTACCTGGCTGAGCCTCCGGATCTAATCTAAACCAGAACCGGCAAGCCTTAAAGATCCTTGCATAGCCCCAGCTGAGTGAAACGACCAAGCTGAGCGATCAGCTGGGGGGGTGGGGGGGGGCTGTGTGCATGCTGGGGAGCCCAGGGGTGTCGCCCTGCATCATACCATTGCTTATTGACCTCATTTCCTTCCTCCCTCAAACTCCCCTGGCAGCTGCTGATGTTGAGTTGCTGAGGCGGGACGGAGTCGAGCTCGGTTAGATAAATAGGTGTGTGGTTAAAAATAAAATATGAGCAAATATCAAGTCGATGTCTTTCCATGATGAACAATGGATTGATTGTAAACTTAATCAGTACCACAGCGGATGCCTGTGGAAGCAAATGGCCCTGAATTGATTGAAATAAGTTATTTTTGATCAGATTTCCATATGCATGACTGTTTATTATTAGCCAGGGCCAATTAGTAGAGAGCAGGAACAGCAGGAGAATTGTTAGCGCTCGAGCACACAGTAATGAAAGATTTCAGACTTCAACTTAGTTTATTGAGAAAGTAGGCTACTTTCAGAAGCTGCATTTTGGAGGTGTTGCTAAATGTGTGAAGTGGCAATGATTTATTTCCGAGCACCATGTTTTCTGCCTCATCACAGATTGGCTAATGAGCGCGTAAATACATAAAACAATTTAGTCTGGGAGAAAATCTCACCTACCAATAGGTATGGACATTTGCTTAGTGTTGGCAAAATTAATGAGAATCCAACCCGAATCCTTGTATTATGGATTTTTATTGATTATTTTTGTTTCTGTAATACATCTGATGTGAGTTAATAGTTATTAATATCGGCCATCAGATAATATCTGCTAACAAATGCAACATAATAAGATGATACTCTATTGATTCCTGGAAAGCAGCGCAGGACACTGGCTGAAATGATGAAGTGGGCAGGAACCGGGGGATCTGTTTACTCTGAGGTGGGTGCCTGCATGCACAGATTTGGATGTAGATGTAAAAGTACACATTCAACTGAACAAAAACACCTAAATGACAACTTTAAATAGAAAGCCTGTAGAATGCATATCCATAATCAAACTACTCAAATCCTGTAAAATGAATTTCATTTGACTGGATTTGTAACAGCCAATCGTGTCAATCTGGCAGATCCTCATTCAGAGAGCAACCCTCGAAATATATATATATATATATTTTCCTGACTAAAACGTTAACTATAATGGGGCCTATTATTTTCCGAGATTCGGAAACCTGTAGGTTCTGCATTGACCTGGGGGCAAAGAAAAGGAGCAGCTGGAACAGTTCACAAAATGCTTTTTTTTCTTCAATGAAATAGTGGATTCATTGTTTCAGCACTGATTCATCCATCCATACATTTTCTTGTAAACGAGACGATCGCAGTCAAACCAGTCAACAGCTGCCTTGCGGGTCACGAGTGTTGCTGGAGCCTGTCTCAGCTGGCTGCGGGCGTAAGACGGCGTACACCCTGGATGAGACGCCAGCTCAGGGTGGGGCAGCACTAATTCATCGACTACACTGCTGCTGCATCTACTGTGCGCCTCTCTTCTATAGAATTAGAAAAGACATCACGCCCTCAAAGCTAACTGTTGACGTAGAGACATTTAGCACGGTTATATCACCAGTTGTACAGAATGACTAAATCCCCTCTCCGATCATTGCATTATTTTTTCATCAATTAAAAAATGTTTTCTGCCTCAGGCAAGCAGAAAATTATTTTTTGCAACACTGCGGGAAATTCCTTGAAATGTGTCACTTTCCATTCAACCAGTCTAATTCAATACGATTCTATTTGCATAAAAATGCATGGATGATAAGGTAGCGGCTCCGTAGAGTGTGGAGGACGGGGGGGGTAACATGTATTTATGTGTTTGTCCTCTGCTCTATATATACAGTATGTCTGTTAACATGTGAGTGAACAAATGGCCGTGATTTGTTAATGCAGATCTATCTATCTCACCGTGAGTGCTTGTTTAAGTTGCCGTGCACGGGGGGCATGTGTGTAACACTTCCATAGTAAATATGTAGTGTAGGAGTACATTACACTGTGAGTGTGTGTGTGCATGCATGTGTGTGTGTGTGTGTGTGTGTGTGTGTGTGAAGGGGAGGAGGGGAGCAGCCTTTCCGCATGAGTGGGGCTGTCAGTGGGCATCAGTCAGCCAGGCAGCGACAGGCGGAGCAGATCATTAGCAGAGACAGAGAGAGAGAGGGAAGGAGAGGGAAAGGGAGAGCAGAGAGGGAGTGCAGGGACAGAGCGGAGGGACGGCCTCAGCGCTGCGTCTTTAATGTCTGTCTCAGAGAATCACGCCGACAGGCCTGTGCGCTGCTCAGTCACGCAAACATACCGCTATGACCATCCTGCCCCCCCCCCCCCCCCTCTGTCCTCCCATCGGCTTCATTACTGGAGGCTTCAACCGCCGCCACGTCTGTCAATATCTCCTGAGTGAAGCTGCAACGTTTTGTGATTAGAATATTACTCAGCAAGACTGATACAGCATCATAGGGCATTAAAACTCCAGCAAGAGTTCACAGTTGAATTAATAACGGCCATTAGCACAGCAGAGTGTGATTGAAATAATGTATTAGACTCGCATCACATTAATGAGTATTGTGTTCACGTAGTCAAAGCATTATTCAAGGGAGTACATCTGTAATTTTGCATTGTGCGACTGGCCGAAGTTTGGGAAGTGGAAGGAATTCTCAAGCAGAGGCCGAGACATCCGGGAGCGCTGCTCCCTCCTCGCCAAAAACTCCAGATCCTAAAATTCCCATATTGCAACATTGATGCTGCATTTTGACGTAATTATTTTCTCCGACTTTGACGAAGCCCCCCCCATCCAAAGAGCTGGGAGGGCTATGTTAAAACTGTTGTCACGGGTCGAGGAGTACATCACCAGGAAGCCCATCCTCCTGTGTAAATAAAACACAATATTTTCCTTTGAAATATAAGAAAAGGCATGTGGAGGTACCTCTTGAGCATTCGTGGAAGTTGTATAAACTATCTGATCTTTTATTTCAGTAGCAATACCACAATGAATAATACACCACTCCATGGACGTCCATCCATCCACCCATTATCTGTGGTTTACACAGTCACGGGGCTTTGGAGCCTATCCCGGCTGACATTAGATGAGAGTTCTCATCATTACAAGCCTGACAGATCGGAAGATGAACAACAATTCAGTCACATCCACATGCCCTGGGAAGTTGGAGTCACCAATTTACCTTTATTACATGTTTTTGGACACTTTCTAGAAAAAAATAAAATAAGCATAAAATATATAAAGGCCCCTCGTCTAGATATGACCCTTTGTTTTTGCTATGAGATGATGCTATCCACAAATTCACGTCATGCCTCTGTCCGCCCTCTCTTACCGAGTCAGTTCAGGAAGACCTTGTTTAATTCTCCCGCTCTCCTCCGCGCCTCTCCTTTGCATTTTGCCCTTTCATCGCTCAGCGGCTGGGGGGGCCATAACTCACCTTTTAGTGCTGCATCTTGTGGTGACCACCTTCCACTCAACAACACCATTAAATAAGCAGATTAATGCGGCTATTAAATCCACACATCGACTTTGGTGGCACTCATCAAAGACAGTATATATGACTAGCGGTATCAGGGATTTGATGAAGTCAGACTTTCAGAGGACCAATAAATCAGTTAGGGACGCGCAATCTAACACTTCACAAGGTAACAGTCTGACAGGAGGAAACAGTTACCAGAACATGAGCACAATGGCACTTTTCTCTCTTCAGGAATAGACAGATGATTACTATCATTGCAGCATTTTAGCATGGCTGAGCTAACATGTATGGGGGGCTTGCAGCAAAATAATTTAAGAGCCCCTGTTAATCCCCCACTGAAAAAGCCTCCATGATAAGTAAATGGGAAAATCCAGATTTGTTATGTATCGCAACAGTATGAGCAAGCCTGTTCTGATCCGGATGAAATTTGTTGGTAAGATAGAAGTCCCGACCCTACATGACTGTGCCAAATAAACGTAAACATTGGTCAATAATCAACCGAGATATTGAGGAGCAAATGTCCATTGAATTCAATGTTAATGAACATTTCAAAGTGATTCATATTCCAGGATCTCTTCTGAATCATCACCAACGTTCCCGGTAACATTCCTAACATTTCCTGAAAATGTCATAAAGATCCATCCATAACATACAGTATAAGTTATGTGGCTAACAGACAGACAGACAGACAGACCAAGGCCGATGATTACATAAACCCTGCCTCGTGCGGAGGTACCGGTAATTATCTGATGGCCATGTGATTGAATGATTGATTGACTTCCATGCTTGTCATGCAGATATGAACACAGAGGACTGATGAAGATCTTCCAAACCCGAACAACAACCATCTGAAGCTCTAAGTCAACATGCCTGGACAAAAATGATAATTTAATGAATAGAAAGTTACAGCCACGCGTTAGTAATCAATACTCCAAATATGGCTACTGCTGCAAAGTACACATTTCTAAATTATTCTTTGAAATCGAGTTTTCTTGTAAAATAATGTAAAAAATATAAATTGTCATCTTACTTGTCTTGTTGTATTATTTAGTTTATTTATTTGTAGATTTATAAATGCAAGTAAATTTCAATTTGTAATTTTATCTTTTTTTTTTATCATACATTAAAATCTCTTAGGGAATTTGGAACAACTTTCTTCCTCTTTAAGTAATCTACAATTTAGACACGTATCAGAAAAATTGACAGAAACTCCATGAATATTTTCACTTATCTCATATTATTGTTAGCTATGTAATAATTTATACACTTCCAATTTTCCACCGACCAAAAATAGCCGTTCCCTCAGATGTAACTAAATGCTGAGCTGGCTCATCTCTAAGTGAATTCACCTTTAAGAGAGTCATTTTTAAAGTGTGGCAGTCGAGGGAGACGAGGACATGGTCTGTAGGAGAATAATAAATCAAGCCCTTCTACTGGTGACCAAACATACTGTGGACTTTATGCTAAGCTTGGTCACTGCTGGTCACGGTTGAAATATTATCCTCGTAAAACTTTGCAGCAGTTCTATTTTCTGTGTTGAAAGCAGGACTACAATACTCAAAAGTACATAGAAATCACATAAATTCTCCAATTCGCCAAAGCACAGAGAGGCCGAGGATGAGAGGGACAGAGTTTAGATATACAGGGAGGGGGGTGAGAAGGGGAGGCGAGGCAGGGGCGGGGCAGAGTAACAGAAAGAGTCTGGAGTTCATACAAGGCGAGCTGTCGCCGGGCTCGGCGTCAGCCATCACATGGGCGGCATGCTAAACGGCAAGCTCTGAATCCTGACCTATTTCCATCAAACTGACACAGAAATCCACGGAGAGGCCCACAAGTGATATGATACGTTCATATACCGTAACGTAAAGCCGCCTTGGCTCCAAAACTCTTTAATAATGTTTCACTAATAATGTGAAGAATAAGTATTGGTGAATCACTGCCGCATTCAGCTCCATCTTGAAAAGCTTTGGTAGTAATTTGTCTAAAAATGCCGTTGGACTGATGAATATTCATGAAGTGAAAAATGCTCTTCCCTGACCCGTCTTTGTGCTGACAACAGACAGCAGGCTCGTTCTTTTTCTGCGTCTGAGCTCACCCAGACATCGTTAACAGACACCTTCCCCGGAGTAGAAACCGCTGTTAGACACTTTTTTTTTTTTTTAAAACAAAGGCGATGAGCAAATGAGTCTTGTTAAAACACAGCAAATGATCCTGCTCTTAAGGCACTAATGGCTTTATTTTTTTTTCAAGTCGGCTTTTATCAACTATGATCAAAGTGCAATTAAAGACACAATGAAAATGAATTCAATTGCCTGCACGGGAATGTGACTTGATTGATGTGGCACATCACCTGAACACGACTGAAACTAAGCTGAGAACAATGCAAATTAAAGCTGATTGATAGTGCAGGAAAATGACGGAGTGTAGCGCTTTCTAAATGCCCTCTAGCCAATACAATCATTAATTTTGACAATTTTAGAATCAGAGAAATATAGATTTTATTTATTCTACTTCTGTCACACTTTCGCTACATTACTCTGGATTACACTGGCGTCATGTAAGAATGCACCTGTGTTCTTATCCTAAACACTACTGGTGAAGTGAGGACATGGCTCGCATTTGTATTTTGTCAAAATTTGCAAATGCAACAGTTCAAAAATGATTTGCACCTACCTTTACTTCCATTGGACATACAACATACACACATGGAAGAGCATCCCTAACTCGTCGAGTTGCACTTCATTCAAACAAAACCATAGATCCACATCATACTTGCCCACAAATGGTCCATTTCCGGACCTTGTTTATTTGAAGCTGATGCATTCAGTGAATCCAAATGATCAAAGGAGCAGTAATGGATAAAGATCAGTATTCCTCACCTTTCCACATGTGTAGGAAATATCTGAAAACTTAAATCTTGCATTTTGAAGAAAGTGTTTTCATTTTTATTCCTGAATTAGTTAACCCGGATCCGCACTAAAAATTGATCAGGGGTTTCCAGGCCCACCATGCATCCATCTCTCTAAGACTCATACTTAAAATATGATTAGTTTCGAGTACAAATAGCAAATTATTAATAATATTAATATTAATATACATTCATTACATATTTACTATTAATCTGCAGGGAAGTTTGGTCTGGAACCTTTTTCTGTCTCAGTGTTCTGCCTCGGTTATCCAGTACTTTTTTTTTATGTATCATTTAAAACCTGGATTATTACATCTGTATACATTTTTTATGACAATATTGTACGGTATACTTTAAATCCAGTAAAAAGAAGAAAAATATTCAATGAGCATCTTAGAGGGGAAAAAAGAGATGTCTACCTATTACTAAAGTTCATTCCCCTAGAAATCAGAGCATCAAAAAGTGCAGCGGTAGGAGCAATACATGAAACATTTATTCACAGAAATCATATCTCAGCATTAACAATTTATCTTAGGATCTGTAGACATTGATGAGTCATGGCAGGTTAGTTCATACTTCATCCTCTGTCCCACTCTCTTGCTTTGGCATTATAAATTTGTTTTACGAGACTGGATTTAATCTTGATTGTCTGTTACAATCACCTGAGGGGAAGCAATTATTTGAATGAAACGCGAGTCTGACAGTACGTGTCAAGCAGCAGCAGCAGCGGTTCTCCTGTTTTTACACGCCCTCGTCACTTCAGCTCTACAGAAAATTCGGGGTTGGAAAAGCTGTGATCCAGGTCATCCAGCGTGGCGGCGAGCATTAATCACAGAGCTGCTCTTCTCCAACTGATTATCTCCCATCAATCTTAGTTTGCCGAGCCCTCCAAACAACAGAAAGCCCTCGTGAGGATCTGATTAAAAATGTAAGCGACTCATAATAAGAGAACATGCCCGGCCTTGGAGTCGATGCTCTGTGATAGTCAGAAGCTCTAAGTGGGATTTATCTGCTCTTCTCCAAATATCTATTCACCTGCTCAAACAAGTATTTGGATCTGATATCCATGAGGAGACCTACTGCTAAGAATCAGTGCACTGTACGTGTGTGTGTGTGTGTGTGTGTGTGTGTGTGTGTGGTAGTCAGCTGCAGACAGAAGGGGGAGTGACTTTGAGAGTGTCTGAGAGGCACATCCTGCCTGCAATTAAGGTGGAATCAGAGAGAGATCTGCGCTGCCTTGATAATGAGCCTCATCTGAATTATTAAATAGAGCTGTACCCCGCGGACCTGGACTCCCATCAGGCCTGACTATACAACAACAACAGCACACACAAATATACACACAGAGCATCTTTGGATCTATACAAACCTCTATCAAACCCATTTCAGCATGTGCTGGAACTCTAAAACGAATCCTGTTTGCAGGAAAAATCAGGGCAACACATGACTTGAAGTGGTGCAAAATAAAATAAATTAAAACACGGCGAGTGCGCGATTATTTATTAAAATTCCTAAATGCTATAATAAACAGAAAGTTTGTGGGTTGAATACTTGATGAAGCAACTGTATCATTAATCACATCAAAATGTCGTGCAATATCAGATGAATGACGACAATACACCGTTTTCCTGTTTCGAATTTGTGCGGTATTGTTGATTGTTAGCATTTCAACGGTTACTTTAAAATATGAAGTCATGACAACATGAAGTACTACTTTACAATAAAGTAGCTGTTTTGTACAGTAGCACAGTTGCTGTTTTTGTTCGTACGATGCAGTCATTCATTGCTATTTATAATCTCTTTCAAGATTTGTGTAAAAAATAAATAAATAAATAATGAAGAGAAAATATGATGGAAGAAATGCACACATTGATTTTCCACGTCAGCTGGAGCCTATGTATCAGCTGGCATGGGGCAAGAGGCGGGCAGGTCAGGAAAGATCATTCACAAAGAGAACCCACACTGAGACACGGAGAACATGTGAAACTCAACACAGAAATGCTTTGACATGTATTAATGATAAAGATGAGGAGCTTCCTGTTGCAGAACTAGCGCAGATGTTGGAGATGGAAATATGCAATCAGAAATGCTCACTGGCATTTTGGGAAAAAAAAAAAGTCTGGTTTGTTGGTGAACATCAATCAAATCAAACACATTTCCCGTGATAAGGTTGGCTTCCTTGAGAGATGCCACATCAGTTGGGAACACTGTGTGGTAAGTGCAAATTTTGAAGCAAGGGTCATAATTCCACTTTTTTCTGCAGTCATTTTTAAACTCAATCCGCTACAGCACATATTTAAGCTGTCCACAAATTCTTTCATGGGTTTTGAGAAAATTGTTCAATTTGAAGTGTGACGCACACACATGATACCCACACACTCACAGACAGGCGGAAGCCACTCCCCATGCCCGGCCCACGTCATCGTGGGGGATGATGATTATCAAAATAAAATCACCCAACCTCGGACAACAACGATGTTCTTCTTTTTATGCACAGTTGGATCCAGATATGGATCATAATCTCAATAGGTGGAAGGGGTCAAATGTAAATTCAGACTCAATCAAATGTATTGTGGCTGTCAAAAATAAAAAAGGTTAAATCAAGACAGATGATGATTGTGGATAGGGCCAATTCAAATAAAGGCAGGACTTGTGATTTGTAAAATGAATCAACGGCAATCCGGTCTGCATTAAAACAAAACCTTTTCTACATGAAGTATTATGATGTTGGTTGTGTTTGAACTAAATCAAAGAAATGTCATGTTGATTGTAATTTGCTTATCATCAAGCTCTACAAAGAAAAGTGACAGCCCAGCTTTCCTTTATTTTAATCAGTTGCATAATCTTTGAGTGATGCCATTTAAACACAGACTGATTTGAGACCTCTGCGCTGCCTTACCCCCGCAACAATAAAACAAAAACAAAAAGCTTGGAAAACAATTAAGGCAGGTTTGAAGGTTTTTATTGTAAATTGTATAAAAACAATTTTCCACGTTCTACTAATTGATTTCATGTCAATTGAACTTTAACGAAATGCAATCATGACCTGGAACAGTAAAGAAAATACAAGCAGAGTACGAGATAGAAAATCAATGGCTGCCTGAAATGTATTGATAAATGCACACAGCCCATAAAAGAACATATAGCATGCAGTTTTAAATTATTAGCATTAAAGAAAACAACACGTGGTCTGCTGTTAGGGGCATAAAAAAATACAAAACTACCAGAGATGTGAGTACGATTTCACTAAATCCTTCATAATCTAAACTTCTACAAAGTTTGCAATCATGAGAGAAGGTCCCTGATTTGTCAACTTATGAGACGTAGAGGATTATGCCGCGACCTGTTCCCTGACTCAGACTCAGAGGAAAGAGGACTGCGTGTTTTCTACCAAGCTCTGCTCATCATCTGATCCAGACACCAGAGCCTTGTGAAACCCTCATGTCTGGGAGACAATGCGTGCTGCTCTGGCATTTGATGACACACAACCAGGCACGATTCCCAAGATCCGCCTGCCTTGACTGACTGCTGTGCGTCTGGACTTGGTCGTCTCGTTGGAATTTCCATCTGTTGAATGCTCCCCAACATTTTATTCCAACTGGCTGAAGTGCGAGGGACGAGCTGCAGAATACTGCGCTCGATTCCAACCGCTGTGACTCATTTAACCAGCGAACAGCCCCGCCTCTTCTGCCGGTGCATCCCTCGTTTGGATCCCAGGCATCCACCAGATTGAAGTGATATCTACTGCTGCTCTATTCAAAATGACTTTTGTAGCTTGACAGCGACTGAAAAGCTCAATGATCCTCTCGGATCAAAATCTGTCCATCGCCGCATGGCCTCCGCTCCACTCGAGTCCAATGAGAACCGTCCAACTGTTTTCTCTGCTTTCACTGGACTCGTCTGATGATTTTTAATACAGTCTCAGATTCAACAACCCTTTGCCTTCCAAATTCCTCTTCCTATTCTCCACCTCCGGTTAACCAAGCTCCAAGCCCCGCCAACTCGAGAGCTGCCTCTCCTTCTGCTGGGGCTTTTGTGATAATAACAATAACTGTGTAGCGGCGCAGAGGGCTTTCTGTTGAGCCAGCGCCAGGCCGGCTGGCACGGGGAACCCTCTAAAGCCTGTTCTGCCATCTCCAACCGATTCCCCTCTGTCTCGGCTGGCACCGGAGCACCACAGGCATTAAGGCTGCTATCAATGTGCTCAGCAGCAGGGGCCACCGCCACCACTCTCGCACTCCCTCTATCTGCTGTCCCCCCCCCCGCCTCTCTCCGTCTTCCACTCAATTCTGAATCCCAATTCAAAAACGGTTTTATTGGCAGAACAAATAACACCTTGTTCATCAAAATGCCTCCTTGCCTCGTCTTTATTCTCTCCGTCTCTCTCTGTGCTGTGCACCTTATTCGCCCCTATCCATCTCCCGCAAGTGGAATCTCAGCGGAACAAGGTCAGGGCCATCAGCGTGGGCTGTAATACTTTACGTGAAGCGCATTTTGATGCGTTTGCATGCAGATTAGTAGAATATTAGTGGTGAAGACAGTAATCAAGGGACACGAAAGAAGGTAAACCAAGCTAAAGCCAGTTTGACTGTGTTTAGGATATTTGATTTTCACATCTAAAAGTATGCTAGTTTAGAATTTGGTATAATTTCTTTTCTGTGTTTTTTTGTGAGCAATCAAGTACTACAATTTCAATTTTCGTGTGTAGATCATCTTATTTGTTATAATCCTTTTCAAATTTTATCAGGTTTCATCTTCACAACTGAATAAGCATCAAAATCATCAACAGCAATTGAAGTTACGGTTTGGGGCATTATTTGCCATTGTGTTATTCCTCATGAGAGAGTAATAAAATAATAACATTTATTCAGGATGCATATTGATCCATATATTTTATTTCTTTAAAACACATTCATATATTCAAAAAAAATATTTACATTTGGCCTCCTATTACTAGGTGAGATAATGTGTTTAAAGATAAAGGATGTTACAAAAAACAATTATATTTAAATGTTTATTTATAGTAGCTTTTTAATAATTAATTTAAAACAGAAATCGTGCAGACAACAGAAGCGTTAAAATCTTCATTTATCTTTTTTATTTGTTATCAATAACTGAACCTCACAAGCTTGTCACTCTAATGAAACACTGTCTGATAGATCAGCCCTATTTACTATGTTGACAAATGAAATAGGATCGACATCACATCCTCAGAAACCTGCAAATGCCGTCTCCAGGCTCCAGTTGAACACTCCCATGAGTTGCAATTTACAAATGCTAAAATTTACAGCTGTTTGACAGTACAGGTGTCATTAAGGATGGAAAAGATGATGAAGTGTCAAAAATCTTAATTTACTGCTCACTATAGAGTTAATTAGTGAGAGTCTAGTATACCGGGAGTTGTGAACGGGTGAACAAGAGGGCTATTTCAGACACCTCTTTCCTTGTCATCAACAAGGTTCCTTAAATCTACCTGGAACACTCAGATGATTTCTGCAGGCGGAAAGACGGTTTGGGATAAATTACATTTGAAGTGGCGCCACAAATACAAAGTTCAATTTAAAACCTGACTGCCTGTCAGGGTCTGCATGGGTTTGGATCAAGTAGCAGGGCTCTGCCATGTACAGGTATGCAGAATTATCCATTATTCCGTGGAGATTAGGAGCTCCGACATAATCCGTGCAAAAATCAACATACTGGTGGAGAACCAGCTCAATCAGGCCGACAACGAGACGTACGCCCATCACAACACCAAAGCAAACCTGCCAGTTTAGTAGTTCCATAAAATCTAATTTTATCCATACTTTGAGCTTCTTAGTTCAGCCAATCAGATCAAAGTAACAATGGCACTGACTGAGTAGACAGTTGAGAATTTTGCATTTGTTGATTTAACTGCGCAAACCTCAGAGAGGGTCTAAATCACAGCTGCATGAGGCTACAAAATCAAACACTATACATGTATTGATCAATGTTAAGTCGTATTTGATCACACTAGCTCTTAGTCAGTCTTGGTAAGTCACACTCCGGAAGCCCTGGTGTGATAAAGGTCTGTTTCGTGTTGCCATCGCTGCTGCAGGACCAGGACGTTTTTGTTTCAATTATGGGCTAGTTAATCCTGACTTTGAGAAGATATCAGGAGGTATTGATATCCTTCAGGTTGTGATCAGTGGATGTAAGTCTTAGACAAGTTACAGTTGTTTCCAGGAGGCACTAACCAACCCTAATACCTGTGACTGTGGGTGTTAGAGGCTCCATGATATTATGCCCAGTCACTTACCGGTATTTTTTCTTTTTTATCCAAGTCTGAGATCAAAACTTTTTATTCACTTTTTTTGACTGAAAAAAAAAAAAAACTAATCACAGTAATTGTAGTTCTGCTCACTGAACATTTTTGTACATTCATCAATTTCATCCTCATCCTCATTAGTCTCTGGAAAGTCATCAGCCGCCACTACCACTGCAGTGTCTGGACTCAGACGGAGGATTTATTTTGCTGCCACTCTGGACAGTTGCCCTTTAACCAGAATCTCGCCGTAGTCTGAACGTCAAAGGGTTTCTGACAGACTCATTATTACACCATCTGTTGTAATGACAAATTATCTTCTCCTGACTGAAGACACTCTGAATCGTGAAGCCGACAGGTAGAAACACTGCATGGTGTCAAAACATGATACAGTACAGCATGCAGGTTGGCCAGCGCTCAGCGCAACATGCCCACACAGGAGCACTAGTGAAATGTAGGTGAGTGTATGCATGTGAGTGTATCTGCACCACCACCACCATCACCGTGACACCTACTGACCTGAACCCACTTCATATGGTCAAACACAGAATCTGCTCTCAGACAAAATAACAAATGTGACCCAAACACTTGACCACAATTAGTGAAGCACGTTCAGATGAATGCATGCATCGTCGTCATGTTAAATGGTTAAGCAACACGGGGATTGTGCTGTATTTATGTGGGTGCATGACCACAATCAAATGAATCCATACTGGATGCAAGAAATGTGTGAAAGAAATCCAATAAACCTCTGTAGCCTCGGTGCTTGTAACTTAAACAAGTGAATGGCACCACAACGTAGTGTCGGCGCATGTCTGTGTGTGTGTGTGTGTGTGGGTGCGTGCATGCGTGGTATTAAAAGGTAGGAAGCTCTGGCCCTGATGAGGACAAAGAGCCCAGCGGCTGAATTGAGCAGCGGCTCCCAGACAGGATTACACAACAGCTCTTAAAGACTGCTTTTAATAGCAAGACTCCGACTGGATCTTATTTCCCTCCCACTCACCTCATCCAACCATCCACCCATGTACTATACACCCCCCCTGTTCAGTCAAAGCCGAAACACACAGGAATGTGCGAGGGCTTACACATATTGTCGACACGTGAAACGATTCTGTACCTCTACGGTTTGTATCTCATTAAAATCACTGCCAACTCTTACAGTTCAACGTGTGTCTGTCTACTATTGAGGAGGAGTGTTTTTGTGATTGAATCAAGTTGTTCTTCAGCCTGAACTTCAGCCTCTCTCAGCCAATCATCTCCCTTGCCAGACCACCCCCCCCCCAAAAAAAACAACAAAAAAAACAACAACCTTCACACAAAGCTGGAACGTGAAGCAGGTATCAAGCTGGGCATCCAGCACAAACAAGGCATCCAGAATTAAGCCTTGCTTTAAATCCAATTTTAAAACCCCCACACCATGAAGATTGGATGGCGGTGGTTGCTGCCTCCACTCAGACCCAACTCCAAGGGTGATTTTATTGAGATTAATCTGCGTCTAAATGTTATTCCAATGGGGGGGCTGGTATGGATCTGAATGAGGTGTTTGAGCAGGGGAAAATATTTTAAGGAGAAGCAAACAGGGAATTTTGGGTCAGCGGGGCGAAGGTGGCGCAGTGGTTGAGAGGGTCATCGTATGATTAAGAGGTTGGCGGTTCGATCCCCGGCTCAGGCGCATGTGTACACTGTCATTGTGTCCTTAGGCAAGACACTTCACCCACGCCTGGGCGCATGCGCAAGCTGTGACCAGCGGCAGGGTGTAACTGCTGTAAACCAGTTCTACCTTCAGGTACAGGTAAAGTCACCTTACAATACTGGGCATAATGCTTCGTCTACTTGCCACGAGGAGTGCTCCTCAGACTGGGATAACACATGTATGATGTCCCCTGAGGGATCTTCGTTGTTTTAAAAAATAATAACCCCGGTGATGCCATGGTGATGTCATCAGTGTTATCTCAGCTTTGGTTATAGATGCACAGAAAGCCAGAGAAAGGCAGAGAGAGAGAGTCTAATAAAAGATTTTGTTGGGCTGCCTGATGGGACTTGTAGAAAAATTGTTTTTGGATGTCTGGAAATCTCATGTGTCAATGATGATTTCACTGAGTTTATGGAATTAAAATCATAAATCAGTGTCGTGGCCCCTCAAACATTTCCCCAGAGTTATTTTAAGGTTGTTATTATGTTGATGGATGGATGCCGGAATATATGCCAGGAAAGACTGATGTCAAATTTAACAAGAAGGCAGTTAACTGTCTTCTCCCGTGTTCTGTTAGAGTTAACAGTGTGTGTCCAGATTTTTATTAATTCCCATTAACTCGAGTGTTAACCCCAGCGGCCCTTTGATGAAACCCCCACGCAAATACAAAAGGCCAGCCACATGAGGAGGCACCAAAATAGATTTAGAAGCACATAGTTTCTAAAAGAAAGAGCTCGTTTTAAATTGCATTTGTATCGAATTTACTAAACTTGATAATATGCAGTTTAGTAAATTCTAAATAAATCTGATTTAAGGAGCTTCTTTAAATATCTAAAAAGTATAATTCAGCAGCAAAACTTTCTCGAACACAAAGGAGAGTGTGAAAAAAGCTGTAGGCTCTGAAAACAAAAGACCATTAATCCTCACAGAATGGGTGGTAAATTTGAGTAGATTACCAAACCAATCTATTAGATTAAACCCCTATGAATTTAAATGTAAGAGATAATCTGCAGTTACATCTGTTTGCTGTGACACCCCATGTCATCATCTCTTGTTATTGTCCTTTTAAACCCCTCGCCTTGTGCCATGCTTTCGGACAGCCTGTGCGTAATTCTGTGCGCGCGCACTGGATAGCAGGGGAAGGGGTGGATCCCAATGGTTTACCCTGAGCGCCCAACCGTTGGCGTGGGTGATGTTTCAAATTGGGCAGGAGGGAGGCACTCTACCCCCCCTACCCCCATGTGAATTTAAGTATGAAACAAAATACCTAACTGACGCGTCGCAGCGCGTAATAGCTGCCTATCCAAATGGAACGGCGAGGACGGGGAAGCTTGGCTTTTGTGACTGCTCCTATAAGCATTTCCTTATTACGATGAACCCACTGAACCTGTATCCAAGGCACGCTCGCCACATCGTTTCCTCACACGCGTGGAGTGACATCGGGGCGCGCAACTGACGTAAATCCCTGGAGCCAGGGGTCAATCATGTGGCTTTCAGATATGCAGATGATGACTTCCGATGCAGACACAGACTCAGCCTAAATATAGTGCAGCTTCTACCCAAAAGCCTCTCAACATGCGGTGTGGGAGAATGATTCCATGTGGCCTTACCTTCCATCCTGCTGAACTGTTGCTGTCGCCTTTATCCTTGAAATAAGGAACAAAGCGGACCATCCAGTCATAGATTTGGGACAGG
>NW_027180789.1:0-30308 GCF_040956055.1 Brachionichthys hirsutus | reverse complement strand
GTGACATGTTGATGCATGTGCAAGGATCATTAAACCTCTGCTGCGCGCTCATACTCAGTTTTCTTAATGCAAAGTACTTCTCAATACTGAGGAGGGGGGGGGGGGTTGGTTCTCTGGAGACTTTTCTAACATCCCAGTGTTGTCGCACTCTCCGTCTGGCCTATTTGACCCATTAGATGTCAGCGTTTAGGAAACTAAAAGGCAGAGCTGAGTGGTTTGATGGTTATAATAATGCGGGCTTAGAGATGGAGGGAGAAACATATTTGTCAAAAGAAAAGGAGTGAATCTCACTTTTACTTTGTTTAACCTGGACATGCTCTCTTGGCATTAAGTCTTTTACTATTTATTACTCTTTTTATTATTTATATATATTTTTTCTTATAATTTCAGCTAGTACATCCATTCACAGAAAAATAAATATACCGCATTATGATATATGTAAATAACATTGTGTATAAAGTTTATTAATTATCAACCAAGTGTGGTAAAATAAATTGAAAGAAAGAAACAGAAGAAAGAAAAGAGCCATTTTGATTTGATCCTTTTATTCAGTCGTCTGGTTTTGATTCTGGGATTGCGGGCTTTCCTTGGTGACTCTTGATGATCCCTGTCTGACTGATCGTGCTGTGGGATTGTGCTGGAGCGCCAGCGTGTGGGTCGCCGTGGGAACAAGGACGCGATGGTAGAGCTTTAACCTCAAGCGTACGCCTGTATTGATCCACAACAAGCCTCGGTGACTGTTGCTACAGAGCTGCCTGCACCCTGTCAAGCTGGGTTCCCCCTGACAACGGTCAGTGGCTGGCAGCTAAGGAGGAGTACGACCCATCACACCCCCCCCCCCCCCAGCTCCGAGCATACTGCCACCAGCCCTGCCCTCTCCCCCCCGGCCTCATCCAACCACCCTCATCCCCAATCCCCTTTTTCTTTCCCTCTTTTTCTGACCTCCCTTTTCCTCTAATGAGTTGCAACACTGATAACGAGGCTGATGATCTTCCATTGATTCGGCTATCACTTGCTTGTCTGGTAATTGATCCGTAGCTGAGCCTCTAGTTAATTATATGGGCTTCGACATGGACCCCTGCCCTGGAGGGAATTCTCAAGTCCTGCACAATAATAGTTTTAATAAAAGAGCCTGAGAATCTCCTTCATCCCCCCCCCCCCCCTCACTTCTTCCTGCTTCCCAGCATTTTTCATCTGTCAGTTTCCCTTTCCTTCCTGCATCTCCCCATTTTTACACCGGTGTCTCCTGTTTTGTGTCATTGCTGCGATTCATATCGGCAGCTGAGTCATAGGGAGAGGAAGGTGAAAGGGGGGGGGGGGGTATGGATGGAGATTGAGCAGTCTGGCCAAAGTCCACTCCTCAAATATCAGCTTCACTTCATTCACTGAGTGCCACTCGACAAGCCCGCCGCCTCACACATTTACAGACGTTACAGAGAAGGAGCGACAGAAGAGGCAGAAAGGAACCTTGGCTGATAAATTGTCTCTTAATATAATTAGTCCAATCCTCGCGCATTACCATTTCAATAAGTTGTTAAAAGCGGAGTGTGCAGGGGGGGGGGGGGGGCACATTGTGCCTTTTGTGACAAGTGGCTTTTGATAAGGCACGCAGCACTGTGCGAAAGATGAGCGAAGGAAGGCATCGAGAGGGAAGAGGGAGGTCGTTGGAAAAGAAAGACGGTCTCAGGGTGGAGGAAAAACATCACAGGATGCAAAAGCAAGAGGATCAAGATGTTATGAGGGCAGATTGAAGATGTAAATTTAGCGAGCAGAATCCTCTACGCAGCAGTAATGAGCAGCGTGATGATCACAGCAAAGGTTAACAGCGTTCTGCCTTTAATGCTCCGTCCAGAAGGCTCTTAGCAGGCCAACCTGTCTGCAGCCATTCAGCAGAACATTTCAGGTGGACATGCAACACACTTAATGCAGCCGGAGACAAGTTCCCTCGCTGTCCCTCTCTCTTTTGTTCCTTGGCGGCGAGAAAGATCACAGTGACATCTTCCTCTCGCCACCTGGTCTGTCATTTCTCTAATGATCGGAGGGGAGATGGGGGGGGGGGGGGGTGGGAGGAGGTGGATGTCTTCATTGTTTGAGACGGGTTCTACGCAGCGCCAAAGGAAGCATAGATCTACTTTCTCTTCTTTCTTTTAATCCTCCTGTGCGTCTTTCTCTCTGCGTCTGCCTCCCTTTACTCCTCCATCCCTCATGTTATTCCCTCTCCTTCGCTGCTGTGGGGACCAATTTGGCTAAAATGGAACCTCTTCCTCATTTTTTTCTTAATTAAAATCTAAGAGCCTCCACGGGTGGGGAGGTTGCTGTGTGTGTGTGTGTGTGTGTGTGCGTGTTCATATGCATGCTGGTGGCAGACTGCCTGAGTTCCATTAGTCTTTCATTAGCGAGGGTGAAAATCAAACAAAGGCACCAGATTTTTTTTTTTTTTACAGATTTAACAAGTCCACTCGTTTTTTTTTCTGTGGCGTATTTTTGTTTTGCAGATCAGAAGCGCTAGAAATATAAATACTTGCTTTCGTAGAGCTTTCCTGATAAATGCAATCCTGATATTTCAATCTTTCAATACAAAGAAACTATTAGATGAGGTAAGAAACGTGCTATTTACTGCGCGATGTGTGTGTTAGCGTGGCAGGGATGGCCCCAAGGTACCAAAGATGCTCTTCTGGCCACTCGTGTAAATGATAATAAGGTAGGGGGACCCCCCCCCCCCCCACTCCCCTCCCTTGCCTCCCCACCTTCGCAGAGGAAGGGTGGGGGTGTGTGTGTGAGGAAGTGTGCAGAGCGATGTCATTGAACATCTTAGAGTGGAGCGGCACAGTTGACTTAGTTGAGCCTGCACCGGCCTGTCTCACACACACACACACACAACCCCCCCCCCCCACAACACACACACCCACACACACACACAGACAGAGGCACTCAGTGAGACACTGTCTCACTCACTCTCACTCGCCCTGTCTCACATGCTCATGCTCTCTCTCTCTCTCTCCCTCCTCTCTCTCGCGTTCTCTCTCACACACACACACACACACACACACGGCGGCTCAGGCACTCAGCTCAGTTCCTCAGCGGCTGCAGCAGAGTACAGAGGAGTCAGAGAGAGAGAGAGGGAGAAAGAGAAGAGAGAGGGTGCGTGAGAGAGAGAGAGAGAGAAAGAGAGAGAGAGAGGCAGGGAGCGAAGAAAAGAGAGAGGACAAGCAGCACGGCGTGGACGGCGAGAGAGGGACACAATCAAAGACAGGCAGAGCGAGAGAAACAGATAGAGACAGAGATAGAGAAAGTGAGAAAGAGAGAGAGCGGAGCGAGGCAGGGAGAGCTGAATAGCTGGTGGCTCACTCCCACACCTCATCTTCACTTTGCTGGGACAGGCACAGAATTGATGGTAAGAGACACTCCTGCCGTTTATTGGCTCAGCTCTTTGCTTTAAAAGGAGCTTTTCGTGGGACTCTTTTACATTTAGAATTCTTTTTTGCTTTGTTTTTGGTACTTGAAGCATTTTTCACACAGATTTTGTCTGCATGGAGTTCATGTTTTCTGTCAAAGGTTTATTTATGTTTTACATTTTTTGCTTGCTCTTTTGCGGTTAACATATTTATTTCTTATAACTTACTGTAAGAGAGGATTATTGTCGTTTTGTTTTTGGTGATGTGTGCATGTGTTAAGTTTTGGCTGTGCTGATGATGGAATCCCCCGGCTTGTGCAACTTTTCTTTCCTAATTTCTGACTCTTGCTCTCTCTCAGACGTCTGAATGATTGTCTGCATGCATTCAGGTAAACGTGTGTTTCCTTGTGTGTGTGTGTGTGTGTGTTTGGGTAGAAGTGTTTGTGGTCATTCCTGGACCAAAATTGTTTGACAGATTAACGATAAAAACAACAACAACGTTGAACATCATGCATCACTCTTTGATAATTCCCCACAACCCCCTCTTTTTTTATTTTACTCCAGTCTGTCTCACCTTCTCATCGGCCCCCTCCTCATCTCCATCATTCTCCCCGTCCGTCCTCGCTTCCAGCGTTCTGCTCATCTTGCCCTGTTCAAAACGAGCCCCCCCCCCCCGAGGAAATTTACTGTAAAACCCTTCTTCCTCTCTCTTCTTGAGAATTAACTCCACTCACACTCCTCCGCCACCAGGCCTGCCAAGAACTCTCCTCTCACTGCTTTCCTCCTACTCGAGAAGCAGAACCCGCACTAGATGAAAAAAGGCAACAAGACCCCAGAAGAACCCACCTTCATTGACTTTTTTCCCCCCCTTCTCTCCTCCTTCACACTCCCACATCCCTTCCTGCCCTCCCTCTCTGTCTCTCACTCTCTCTGTCTAAGTCCAAGGAGGCAGAGTTGGATGTGAGAGGCAGTGAATGCGACACGGTCCCACGAGAGCCCAGCACAGACCCGGAGTCGCCGGGGCCACCTCCTCCAGATAAGGCTAACGGACCCATCAGCTCTGCTGGCGCTTGCGCGAGCATCCCCACCGGTAGCCACGGTAGCAGCAGCACCACCAGCAGAAGTGGTCTGGGTGGCATTAGCATCGTTAGCAGCAGCGCCGAGGGAGCAGGCGAGGGCTCCATGCAGTTCAGCACCAGACCGCCTAGTGCTGAGCAGCCGGGCTTCATGGGGACATGGCAGCAGCAGAGCACTGACAGCAACCTCCTCTACAGAATGTCCCAGCAGGTACGACCGCTCCGCCGCTCCATCGCTCCCCTTCCTCTCTGTCCATGTTTTCATTCGAGGTACTTTTCACCCCTCCTCTCTTCGTGTTTGTTCAGATGTTTGTAGTTCTGTTTCACACTTCCTCTTGGTCTGTTTGTGGAAAACAAGTGTTTATATTTGTCTGTAGGTGTGTATGTGTGTGTGTGTGTTTGTGTGTGTGTGTGTGTGACCAGGGGGTGGGAGTGTGTGAGCCATCATCTTTTTGTGATATTTCAAATTTAGGATCCTTCCTTGAATTTTTTTTTTTTGTGCAACTTTTTGCCACATTTGGAGTATATCAGATTCCATGCTGTTGTGTGCACGTTGTTATGTTGTTGTGCACACAACATGCCTGACAGTGTAAACATCCTGTTTTCCTTTTGATTTGATTAAATCAGTCATTTGATGTTGTAAAAAAAACCTACTAAAATATCTTATCAAATCTATTCGTAAATCAAAAAAACATAAATCCGCAATTTGACACAAAATCTACGCAACTTCAGGTAATTCATTTATTTCTCCCACATATATGATAATATGTCACAATTCCTTACATGCATGCCTAAGTGTGCGTAATTGGTTTGTGAGACGGAGTTTAAAAGCATGCAATATAGTGGCGTTTTGGTAACCCCGGTGCTGATGCAGACGCGAGAAGGGGCTCCCCTCCGGGACCAGCTAATTGACCGCATGCGTCCGAAGCAGGAAGCCCCTTGCGCGGCTACAGAACAGCAGAGGAGCCGCGCATGAGCGCATGAAGCTCGCCTGGAAAAGTAATGATGATAGCGGATATCCAGCACCGGCCGAGGAAAGACTACATTTCCTTTAGACATTTATCCCGCCCGTTAACATGAATGTCACACATTTTCTCATAGTTTTGTGTTTTTTATTTTTTTAATTGTTAGACTTTTCTTCTCAAGTAGACAGAACATTTACTTTTAAGCGACGGGCGGGGAGGTGGGGATGTTGGTTTGGTCGAAAAAGTGTCAGGTAAGGAGATGGAAGAGGAGTGAGAGCCGAGTTTGGTGTGTGTGTGTGTGTGTGTTGTGTGTGTGCGCGCGTGCGTGCCCGTTCGCGCGCGCTTGTGTAAAGGGGAGAGCGCGGAGAGAGAGGATGGCTGTTCGGTTGCAGTTAATCATAGCGAGATCTGCAGACTCGCTCTCCGTACCATCCGCGCGCTGTTACGCGCAGACTGCTGCCGCGGCTCTGCGTTCTCAACGAGGAGAAACTTATTCTGTCTCCTCGGCGGTATTTACGACCCGTGTTCTTACGTTTTGTCGAAATCCCAGAGGTCCAATCGCGGAGGTGAAACTGATGTGTTGAGACTTAAACATATCCCGATGTAACTTTGGGGAATACCCCCCCCCTCCCCCCTTCTCTTTTTTTTGTGTTTCACTCAGCCTACATTAAACGTCATATTTCGCGCGTAATAACCACATCCCTGAACTTTTCATGCATCTTTTAACGTTTCCCGAGGTGCGCCAGAGAGGAGAGCGATGCGCCCTCCCGGTGTGGAGCAGGTGGATGGGCCCGTGCGCTCAGCATCTGCTGGGACGCCACGTTTGCATCCCCACTTTTTTTTTTTTTTTAACAAATGCGGACCGCTGTTTCAATAGGATCAGCGGTGAGATTCGCCGTTATTTATCCTCCCTTCCACCACTTAGAAGACATATTCCCATGTCTAATAGCCATGACATAAATTCTCCGAAGGAAGCCCGTCCCTTGACAGACTCGCCTTCTTGGAATCTAACCGATAATGACTTTGTGTTTGCCGAGGCTGGCATACCCAGGGTTTTTTTTTTTTTTTTTTTGGAGAAGAGAAATGCGTTATGGGCTCGTGATTCAAAATCTCTCCTCTCCTCCTTAAAGATCAAGGGTGCGGTATTTGATCGCTGTTAGGCCAAATTATATTTCCATGATCGATAGAGACAAGCAACGTCTCCGCGCAGCCGCGTCCAGGGCAGACGCGGCTGCGGTGAGGCGCAACACACGCTTACAATTTTAACATACCGCGTAAACCACACACAGCAATACCGCAGAAATGATATAAAAATCACGACCGCCTTGTACATGACGCAGGTATTTGTATTCCTTAATTAAATTACGTAAAAACGCTCACGTATATGATAAACCTCGCGCGTCAACGTCACCCGCGAGCAAGTAAAGCATTTAATTGCCACATTATGAATGAAGACATTTGATATTCAGTTTTTTCCTCGCGGTGTTTTGCCGCAAGCCGTTAAAAAGCACCGCCCTCCTTCAATAAAACAGACGCCAATTTGAAAACGAACGTCCCCCGAAAAAAATATCGATTTATTTTTATTTTTATTGACTCCTGTCTGGACAATATCTTATTTTACAGTTAGAACTCTGAATTATTCCAAAATTAATAAATTAAGGTCACCTATTTAGGTGTTTGCAAGAAAAATAAACCTTCGCCTCAAAATGAATTGGTTAGGGGCGATGCTGGTTGGAATTTGGAGAAACAGATGATAATAAAAAGATGAATTAAATATTTTCTTTCTAATGTTTGATTAACTTTGTAGTGGTAACATTACACGTTGATTCTATTCATTCATATTCAATTCTCCAAACTAACGAAATTAGCAACACTGGTCGAGAACGACTGTAATTAAATGATTTATTCCTTTCTCAAAAGGCCTTCGTGGGCTTTTTTAATCCTTTGGAAACATTATTTATGAGTAATTTATGGCAGCAAATTCACATTTTCCGTAATCTACGCAAGTGTCAACAGAAAAACACGAGGATCCTGTAATTCCAATGGACTCAGTGACATGGACTCGATAAAAGCTGGAGCCTATTTCGCAGAAATCGGTCCGCATTTTACTAAAATAAATAAAAAATAAATAAACACCGCAAAGAGGGAACTTTCATAATTGTTTTTATGGAGTAAAAAAAAAAAAAAGCAAACATTAATTAGGAGTTGAATGATTTCCCAGACATTACGCACTGATGCTATTTGGAGCCTTAATTGACCCGCTGCTGTATCGCGCATGGCTCTGAATATCGACCCTTGTAAGTTAAAAACCCTGGAGTTAAGTGATACTCCGAGCTTAATTGCTTCATCAGGGATAAAACCTCCACAATACAGCAGCCGGAGGCCGCGTCTTGATTTTTGTCTTGATATTTTCCTCCTCGACTTGGAGACGGAGGAATGTGGGAAAAGATTAGGAAAGCTCGTAAACCTCCACCTGAGGAGCTGACGCTGCCACCCAGGCGTACACCAGACATCAGCGTGTGTCTTCAGTCTTAAACGACCTCTAAAATGAGCCTCTACCTTTTCTTTTTGCAACGCGGATTCCTTTGGAGTGCGACAGGTCCGACTACGGGCCGAGACCTGGAAGAGGTACAGCGTCATTACGCAGCTTCTGTCTGCGCTCAGTGCTGCCTGCTCCAGATCGATACGAGGCTTTCTCATGCGTACATATGCAATGGAAATAAAACAATAACAACAACATCAATAATAATAATGATAATAATAATGTTAATAAGCTGACGTTTTTCACTCGCTTAAAATTTGCTTATATTTTTTCTGTTTTTATTTTTTCAAATTTGAAAACTGAAATTCTGCCCCCTTAAAAAAATTGGCTTTTGTTACGCATTTATTAAATTTCAATTCAAAAGCAATTGATTGTCAGCATTTATACATTTCTAAGCAGCAACGTAATTTCACGCACCTTAATAAAAAACATTTGTTTTAGTTCAGAATGTCTGTTTTTAATATGAAAATGTTAAACACAAATATTGCAGCTCTGTATCTCATTTATTATTGTATTTATTTTCCAAACCATTCCCCATCTAGTCTAAATTAAACACAGCCTTTCTGTATATTTTTATGTTTCATATCGTGAAAACTTCACTATCACTGCTTGATTTCCTCTTCCACCCTATATCGTGTGAATGCAGTGCAGCCTATAATCTCTGCGAGTGAACGCTGCTATAGCTTTTAGGGCACAATGACAGATAGATTTGTGGAGTAACATGCTCTGCTTTGTTTTGTCTGACTGAAGAAATGAGGTTGATGTGATCCCCCTCAAGTTCGGATCACACAATGCACTAATCTGGCCATTAACACACTGATGCGCTTCGAGTGAATGGGGAGTGTGTGTGTGTGTGTGTGTGCACATGCTGTTTTACACAGTGAGGTACAGGCGTGTTGCATGTTGCATATGTGGTGCATATGCATGGCTCCGTACCGCTACGTGGGACGGGAAGGCAGTGATTTGATGCATATGTGTGGAATTATCTCCAGTCGGCGAATGCGCGTTGTTACACTCTGTTATTATTTCCACGTCTGTCTTTGATGGGTCGCTGCACACAGGGCATATGGATGCCTATGCGGACATGTATCTGGTGTCAAGTGTGAATGTGTGCGTGCACTCTGACACTGTTTATGCATGTGCATGTGTGCGTTAAGGCATTTGGGTCTGTGCTTTTGCCATTTATTTTTCTGAGTGGGTGGCTAAATACTCGTATGCTAGTTTTGAGTGTGTGTGTGTGTGTGTGTGTGCGTGTGCGTGAGAGAGAGAGCGAGTGTGTAGTTTTGTGGGAGTGCGTCCTCTCCCTCTGAGTGTGTGTGTTTCCGTGTGTTGGCTCTGGCTCCATATGTGTGTGGGTGCGAGGTGAAGTGTCTCTTGGCTGGCCTTGGCTGGAGAGCTGGAGGAGAGCAGAGGTGAAAGAGGAGATTTGCAGAAAAGACACGCACCAGTTCCCCCATTACTACTTTTTCTTTTTCTTCTACTACGTCTCCGCCTCGCACTGCTTCTTCTCCCACTCGCCTTTCCTCCCTCGTCTTATTCCCCACACCCCAGCACACCTTTTCTCTCTTTTCTTTTTCGGCTTTTCCACCCAAAGGTTTATCTCTGCCGCCGTTTCTCCACGTGATAAATCAGATTCTTTTATGGCGAAGCTGTTTCTTTATAGAAAAAAACCCCACGTGTAATGGAGGACCCCTGTGTTTACTGCACGCGTTCAATGGATCTTGGGTTTACCGCTAAATGAGACACAAGTACAAACATCAGAAGAATGATTCAGGAATGAGGGGAAGCAATGGGCAGCCTGGTCTCACACCTGATTGGAGAAGGCTCGAAGCTGCTTCTACACCTGAACAAATCCCACCAATAGCACCCGTCTCCAGCTGGTAGGCTGTGGTTGGCTCTTGCAATGCTTGCTGCAACTATTTAAATCCTACTGGCTAGTTTAGAAGGTGTCAGATAAATGAGAAAGGCCATTGTGCATTTGTGTAGTGAGCATCGCTCTCAATCTTTTGCATAGGCACCGATGATGATGAGAAAGTTTCCTGGAGGTATCGTATTATTTCTGCAGGAATGGGAAGTGTGGCCGCAGCTACGTGTGTATTTATTGTGTGTGTGTGTGTGTGTGTGTGTGCAATATTAAGAACATTTAGCTTGATGAAGTAGGAGGATGCACAAGGTCCCATTCATCCTGTGGTTCCCGCCGTATTTACCCACAAACCAACCGGGGCGATATGACGTCTGCAACATTTTGACTTGTTTTCTCCGTTTCACTGCTTGCATCACCAAACATGTCCGTTTATTAACACATGCATCCATGCACTTTGTTTCTATTGCATGCTTGACATTAATATATGGTCATTCCATGAAATCAGTGCATCGTGATTTTAATTCAGGGGAAAATCTGTGAGCGCGACTCCTCGCTCAGACACCTTTCACTCTCCGTTTCTTTGCCTCGCCATCGCTAGCCTTTTAAAAATAAATAGCAATGCACTCTCATCTTTATATTAAATGCAAGATCTTGACAAAAAAAAAATATACACATAAAATATATATTCCACCCCTCACATTGCCGTGATGGTGTGTGTCCTGGGTCATACAGTAACCCCTGTAGATGCACAGCGATGCCCTGCAGGACCAGCGCTACGGTTAAGCACTGACCCTGGCTCTGTGCTCGAGACCCGGGGCAACCAGCAATCAATAAGCATCATGTGAGCATCACTCACGGGTTCCATGTCAGCTGTTTTCTGTTTCTTTGCCTTACCGCCATGATGAATGCCCAAATAATGGGAAAAAATACAGAACGCAGATACACCATCATGGAAGTTTAAAGGCCGACTTTGTCCCATGTCTACCGGGTGTGTGTGTGTGTGTTGAGGAACGCTCGAAATGCAGCACCATCTGTTCTGCTCTTATCAAAGGGCCGAGTGGTGAAATCTACTGCAGCCGAGTGTTTCCCATGGACCTGTCTTTGTCCTGTGTGGGCATCGTGTGCATGCAAGCGGAAAGAAAGACAAAAAAACCCAGTTTGTGCTTGTTCTTTATTTACCGTTCTCGTAAACCTCGCTTCTGAAAAACAAATCAATAAAGTACGGGTAATCTGAATAGGAATCTTGACATTTAGAAATCCGAGTGTAATACATGATCATTTTCTTACTCATTTTTTATCACGCATTGTTTTCATTCATACATTTAATTTCCCCACCCCCCCTCAAGTAAGATTAATTTTTTCCAATCTTTTCACTTAGCTTTTCCTGCTTTAACGTTCTTAGTTTCTTCTGTTAGTTATTTGCCTCTATCAGGTAGTTTCCTGCTGTGAGGCGAAGTCACTGGTGAAAAGAGGAAGTGTGCATTTGAAGGGCCGGTCGCTCAGGATGTCACCACCCTGCCGCTGGCTAATGAGGGGGCACATAAGCACAGAGCCAGGGCAGCAACACACACACACACACACACACACACTGACACGGCAGGAATGCTGCAGCTGTCACCAAGGTTCAGATTGGGTTTTGTGTGTGTGTGTGTGTGTGTGTGTGCGAGCGCAGTGGCAATACCAAGGGTCACAAGGGTGTTTAGAAGTGGGAGGGGCTTCAGTGACGCGGAGGTTGCCACCGGCAGAGAGGAGCATCACACATACTTGGCTTAAGTGAAAGTCAGAGGAGATTTTTTTGGGTGGCCTGTCGTGTTCCAGGACGCGACCACATGGCAGAAACGTTGTGGAGACTGGGGGGGCTGTTCTTTCCCCGTCCGGCATCCAGAGGAAGGTGACATAGGTGTGACCCGTGCTAAGTGACAGGAACTCAGGCCTACTTTCACCGCTAGCTTCTCCCTTTTCCTGTTATTCCTTCAACTCCTGTTATTTTGTTGTCCTTGGAGCGGCGCCAGGGCAACCGGCAAATCGACAGCCTACTATTTTTACATCCGTCTTAAGGACCTCTGTCTGCTTGCCCTGCCTGCCAATTTGCCCCATCAGCATTGGCAGTCGAGAGCTCTCAAGGCACAGAGCCTTTCATTTTTCGGCTGGTGATGTGGCTAATGCTGTCACTGTTATTTGAAAAAGCACTCGGGGTGAATTGCTATTATTATTGTTAAAGCCATCATCATCATCATCATCATCAGGCTTATTGATGGTTATGGATAATTATGGTGATTTTTTCCAGGGCTCACAGCTGACTCTGTGTCTTTACCCCTCTTAATCCAACATGTACTGTTAACTCTGTGTGTGTGTGTGTTTATATTGTCCATTTTCGCTGTGCTGGTGAATTAAAAGCGCTGTTGCACAAAGAAAATGGGTTTCCCAACAGGTTACAGTGATTTCACATGCGAGGCGAGAAAAACTTGTTACTCCTAATGCATACGTTGAACCCTCTGGCTTTAGGGTGTGTGAGGGAGAGGAGGAGGAAGAGGCGAGAGGTTTTCTCCCCTGTATTTTCTGTTTCATTTCTTTCTCTCGGCCTTCTTTACTCCCATGTTTTACTCTCAGTCTATCTCTGCTCTGTTCTGTCTCCAGCTTACAGTGGAGATCTGATCGCTAGAGGCCCAGGGAGGATTTTTTTAGGGAGGTTCTGGAGAAAGGAGACTAGTGGTACAGGCTGTGGTAGGCTTGTAGCCAAGGTACACACACTGCACACACAACCCCCCCACCACACACACACACACACACACACAGACACACATACACACACACTGACATATAGTTCCACAGGCTTTCATTCCTATTATGTTTTCCCTCAACAGATTGTGCAAATTTCTTGGGAACAGCGTTGTAATTTTGACCCTCGAGTCTCAACTCATTAGCTACTTTCTCCTGAAAGCAAAGTGTTAAAGCAACACGTGTAAACATTTGTTTGTGCTCTCTGCTGACTGTAAAGATGTGTGCACTGTTGGATTAATAGCATTTAATGGCCACTGTTAAATACAGCTGCCTTGGCATCCCACAGCTCGTGTTTTTCTGGCACAGCGAGACTCTGGGTGGCTTTTTGTTTTCCTAAGAATGTGTTGTGTGAATATAAACGCAATGCACTGGAATATCACAGTGTGTGTGTGTTAAGTCGCTGAGCATATGTTCATTTGACTGTGACCACTGCACACACACACCCTGCAGAAGAGAAGCTGCCTTCCTATGAGGCTACACAATGAGCAGCATTTCACTTCACTTTTTTACCAATCTATTATATCAATTAACTCACAAATGATCTAATTAGTCTGTTGCGATACACACCAATCGGTCTGAGCATGGCGCTCGGTGCTGATGTGTGACCTCCCGAGGCGCACGTTGTTGTCTCTTCACCTCGCGCAGCGCGAAATGAAACGACAGCTTCGGTCTTTTAAAACGATGCAAAAGAAAGAAACAGCGCTGTTTTCCTTTCTGTGTTAAAAGTGTGTCAACCACACACACACACACACACACACACACGCTTTCCCTGTGTTGATGTTTTGTCTGTAAATGGCCTGAGCTGCCTCCACCATTGTCGGGAAACACACTCAGCGATAAGTGCTTTGTTGGAGCAGCGTTCTCTTCATGATGTGTGCGACTCTGACTGGCATTTAATATTTTATGGCATTTAATCCATTTGCTATGTTTCCTCTAAATACAAAACCAAAAAAAATCTGCAGCTTTTGTTTTCTTTATCCAGGCCATTACTTCTCAGCTTGTTGATCAGGTTAGATTTGTAAAGAGCGGCAGCGAGGGATTCATCACCCAGATTTACGGATATTTTCCCGCTCCGCCGTTGAGCTAATAAATTTAGCATCTTTTTTTTTTGCCACTTAAATGGGGTATCGTGAAGGGAAAACGGTGACGGCCATAACTCAAGAGCATAAACCTAATAAAAAAAAAAAAAAAATAACAATAAAAAATCATAAGCTAACGGCTGCGACTTTTATGGCGGGAGAAACGTCGGAGTGAGCGCCTTTAAAGAGCAGCCGGGCTTACAGGATGTAGCGGCAGAGAAAGAGTAGGAAAAGCATATGACAGACTGGAGGTGAGGACGGAGTCCTCTTTGAGATCAATCGGTAATCGGCTGAAGTCACAGAGGCGATTAGGAGCGTCGACCTGTCTGTGTTGTAAATGCTGTCAGATCTGTTAAAGGAAGGCTAATACCTCTCAGGTTGAAAGCTGTAATAGCATCAAGCGTAACCAGATCCACAGCCGAGTGCAAGTGAAGCGGCGTGTGCGTGAGTGAGTGGAAAAGAAACGCCGGGAAGGTGAAAGTGTTTCATTGTGTGTGTGTGTGTGCGCGTGTTTGTTTTAATGTGTGTATGTGGCACGGTATAAAGCAGCAGCAGCACGCATAAAGGCAAGAGCCGCGGGGTTGCTCCTGGCATTTCTTCGGCCACCAGATGCCTGTCACTGGTTTAAGGGAAAGAAGAAGAAAAAAAAGGAGCAAGGGATGAGGAGGAGAGAAGGACAAAGAGGAGGGAGGGAGGGCGGGAGGGAGACGGGGGGCGAGAGGTGGGGGCAACCGCTGTTCAAATCATGTCACGTCATGCTAATTCATCCAGCCTCATTAGAGAGAGGGAAGGGACCAGAGGGCCTCTCTCAGGACAGGGCCCCTCTCAAACACGCACGCACGCACGCACACACACACGCACACACACACGTACACACACACACACAGATGACACTGGCACATGGCGCAGCGCGGGAGCAGTTTGGGGAATAGAAAATTGCCTTCTCAGGAAGGCCTTGGCCAATTAAGGACCTGACCGTATTGAATGTCAAGTGTTAATTTGGGCTCCCCACCCCCCTTCCTTCCTTACCTCCCTCCAACCCCCAACCTCGCCCTTCAATTTCCCAGCAGTGGCACCATGAGGGGGTGGCTTGTGCATCCCAGAGATGAGCAAATACATGTCAAGCCAAAGCTGATTGCCTGCTCTGTATTATGTGTCGCAGGCAAGTGGCAAATGTGCTCCCTCCTTTTAGCCTTTTGCGTATCCCTCCTTCCCTTGGGGAGGGGGGTCACGATGGAAGGAAGAGGAGTGAGGGAGGATTAACTGTACTGCAGTGATAAGAATGGGGGGGGGGGTTGTTGGTGGTGAAAGGGACAGCAAGGGAGAGGAGTAGAAAGAGGGCACAGGGTTCGTTTGATCTCACAGGACTGGGCGGTGACTTTGATGGTCTTTTAATTGCCTTCATTTTTTTTTCAGAGGTGATGTCGCTGCATGTCGCGGGGTAAACGCACTAAAACGGAGAATCAGCGCATAAAAAAAAAAAAAGGCTTTATTAACTTTACAAGAAACTTCCAATGTGTGGAGGCGACGGCTCAGACATGGCTGATGGTAAAGGCCCACCTCCTTACCTCCGTGATCTAATAGACATCCACTTAGTCTTAATGGGCAGATTCCCTTTCTCCTCTCGTGATGACTGTTGCACTCTTTAAAGGTGCAATTGCCTGCTTGCCTTTCCTATAACCCCCCCCCCCCCACCCCATACACACATACGCACACACACTTCCTTTAGCTTTCGTATATCATGTTCACTGTCTCTCTCTCTCTCTCTCTCTCTCTCTCTCCCTTCTTCTCGCTCTCCGTGGACAGAGGGAAGTGTTTCTAACTAAATAAATATTCATGCATTGCTCACATTCACACCAAAGTCAATTCTCCTGCTTTCGTCAGCCCTCTGGCTACATCTTTTAGTTTTACATTCTTGCCAGCGTATTATTAGGGAGCGTGTTTCTCCGAGTTTCTTGCCTGCGTGCGCGCTTGTGTGCGTCCGCCGATAGTTGTGATGTTGTGAAATTGAATAGAGAGGGTGAGTATTGATCATTTCCCCCTGTGTGTTATTAGTAACTGCTGTTACTGACAAAGAGAGCATGAGCCACCAGCGCAAACACAAAACGACAGGAACACGCACGTGCACGCGCACATGCACGCGCACATGAACGCGCAGCCTTGTTTATGTAAGAAATACAGTATGCTTTTTGCACGTTTGACATCCGCGTCAACGGGGACTTTGCCACAGTGTAATAATTGATGCAAATATTAACGTTATACAGCCCAGACGTGGCCGTGGAAACCGTGTAAAATTACAGCGTTGTGTTATGAGAGTCTGGCTGTTGCGTCGTTGACTTGTAGGCGTCTCGGGTCCCGTCAAATACAGTCGTTTCTTTAGCCTCTCGGCCGTACGCAATGCACACGTTCGCATTCCTTATTACGCCAAACTGTTTCGTCAATCGGCTGTAACTGATAACGCGTTCGGAGTTCACCAAGGTCACAGTGATGTGCAATCCAATCGCTGATCGCTGATATTCAAATAGCAATGCATGCTGGCCTCCAGGGCCAGAGGGGGCGGGGGGGTCGGGGAATGAGAGGGTTTAAAAACGGAGACTAAGTGCTCTGTCTCTGGGTAGATAGTGATGCGCCTGCAAGGCCTCGAGAGCTCCGGCGGTCAGCCAGGGCTGAGAGGTCTGTCAAGCCCTAATTGATCACCCTGACCTGGGGAGCTGAGGGTGTAGGCAGAGGGGTGTAGATCGTTGTAATAGATAAGGCTATAGGAAAAAGAATTTAGAAAAAAGAAGAAGAATTTGTGCGACCAATGGCTTAATCTCTCTGGACTGGTCACTTCTCCCCCTCCGGATGATAGATATACAGAAAGCCCAGCGTGTGACACAGATGGATAATGCAGGCGTCTGGGGTGATAGAGTTATAAATTAACACATTACTGGACCTTAATGTGGACGACTGACCACACACAACATCATCAACAACCCTCCAGGCACACCCACACAGACACGCACACACGCACACACACACACCAATACGCCTACAGTCGCACTGATGCGTCTAGCTGAGCTCAGGGTGTGGATTGTACTCCTCAAGTGGCATTGATTTGTTAAAGTGCTGAATTAGCAGAAGGCCAGCTGCTAGCGCTTCTGTACTTTGATTCTTTAGTCTCCACTTCTTCGTTTTGCTCTCTTAACATTTCCTCCTTTTGCACTTCGCTGTTGTTTTACTCCACTCCTCTCGCGTGGACTTTCCCGTCTCCTGTTTCTGACTCTTGACTCGCGTCTCTTTACCCAACACACACTTTCTGCTCGGTCACAAGTGTCTCTTTTAGCAACTTTGCTCTCTCTAACTCCCCCCCCCCCCCTTCTGTCTCCATCTGAAAGCCTCCACCTAAAAGAACAGTTGGTTTTTCTCTCCTTCTTCTTGTGGCCCACACAACATTGCCAGCCAAAACTGTTAGGTCCATGACTTTGAGACTGAATGGGAAGTGGTCTGTGTGTGTGTGTGTGTGTGGCTGGGGATTGGTATTTAATAGCCAGACATACAGTACAGCTAATATCCAGAGCAGCAGCAGCCTGCACATTGTAAGGCCACACACAGTGACAAGGTCCTACTCAGCGCTCCGTATTTAAAACGCACCAAAAATCCTGCAGCGCAAAGCAATGGCTTACACACCTACAAGCTAACCGCAGCGAATTCCACTGGTGTAAATGTCATTTAACAACAAACGAGCGCCTCTGGAAACTAAGCGCTCCGCAGTAAGGGTCACAGGCCCCTCTGTCTGCCGAGTGTGTAGCGCTGTGTTGTACTTGGGCTCATGACTTGGACGGAGCGTCTCTCTTCTGAGTCCCAGTCAAGGCCTCGAGCCAAGACGTGCAGATTTGTTAGTGTCTGTTCCTTTATCACCCATCACTCTCATGGTTGAGTGTGTGAGGAAGAGCAAGAGGGGTGCAAAGAATCCCCCCCCTTGCTCATTGTGGTCCAGCCCAAACAGTTACCATCTGTTGACCAGTGATTGACCCTCACACACACACACACGGAGCGACACAAACAAACTAGCCGAGTACACTGCAATGCAAGTGACGAGTGAGTGACCGCCAGACTCCCTTCTCTTCCTCCTTCACCGTCCATCCCTGCCAAACCTCCTAAGGCCCCTCCCACTGCTGCACATGATTGGCCGATGAAAGGTTGATGGGTGACAGATATGTCCACAGCTCCATTAAAATGCTCAATAAAGCACCGATCCAAGCCCTGACAGGGCTAATAGAAAAAACACACATACATCACACACACACACACACACACATCACTGCAACCCATAAGAAGCATGTGTTATTTTTAGCTGATTTTTTTTCCTTGCCCTTGATTTGGTTTCATGATCGTTTTTTATTTGTGTCACTCTCACCTTCACACGAAAAATGTTTTTGGGGAAAAAGGTTTTATGTGGTTGAAAAGAGAAACCAGTTGTGTGTTTTTGTAGCGAGCTGCAACAAGAGGAAAATAACTGTGTTCATGTTCCCTCTGCTTGGGTGACGAAGGTCAGAGGCCGAAGAAGTGACACATGCATTGCAGGGTTGTGACATGCCAGGGTCATGACAAGGGTTAAACCGGCTGTCCACAGAAAACACATGTCTTACGCTGCTTGTCTCGGCGTGGGTTTTTGTGTGTGTGAAAATGTGTCAAGGCGTGACACAGAGACACAAAGTCAGCCTCCGCGCGTCCTGGCCGGTGTAGTCGTGGAGAACAAGGATTGAGTGGAGAGCAGGCAGGGGCTAATGGCACGTATTGCGATAGTGACTGCAGCCCCCCCCTTCAGTGGAATGAGAGACGGAGGAAGAGGAGTGTGTCGGGAGAGTAACTTCACAGAAAAAGAGAGACGGGGTGACAGGGAGTAACAAAGTGAAGTAACAAGTGGAGCATCTCAGCAAGAAAAGCACTTAAAGTGAGCCAGGGTTGGGGGGGGGGCACATCCACGGGAATGAAGGAGGGTGGAAAGGAAGGCAGGCGTGAGGCTGATGCATTGTGACAAACACTTAGAAGGATTTCACTTCCCCTAAACTGTGGCTTGCAGGAAGAAACACCATAAGTTGGGACAATTATTGGCTGAATGAGATATGACAGGACACATGCAGAGCGAGCCGCAGAGGGAGGAAGTGAAGCAGAGGGGGTGTTAAGAAAAGACCGCGTGTGTGTGTGTGTGTGTGCATCTTCCCATATGCACGCTCAGTACAACCATAATGTAGTGAAAGTGCATGATAAATATGAGTTTGTATTCATATTAATATTATTTGGTTGTATTTGTCAGATCAGTCTGCATATGAAAAGAACACAGTGCTGTCCAGATTGTGTGTGTGTGTGTGTGTGTGTGTGTGTGTGTGTGTGTTCATGTCTGTGGGGGGGCCAGGGAGTGGGTTCTTGCTCAGTGCACGCCATGTCAGGGAGGACCGGCGTCTCGCTCCTCATGGTACCGTGTGTTACCACTCTGCCTCCCTCATTCCTTCGCCGCATGTCTGCAACTTAACCTGGTGATGGAGGGCAGCATGGAGAGGGAGAGAGAGAGAGAGAGAGAGAGAGAGAGAGAGAGGGAGGAAGGAAAAACACTGTTGAATATAAATGTTGCCAAGAAAATAGGCCGGTTTCGTGCTGTGATTTTGCTTTCTGCGTGCTAATACTTTGGTCTTTCATGTCACTGCCCTGATAAGCGTCGAAACAACCCCACACTGCAGCCCTGCCAAGAATGTCACTGTAATTTGGAAGCAAGTGGATTCCAAGAAATACACTTTTCTCGTTTCATTCCCGCTATTATTACGTCCCCAATGGTGAAATTGTGTGCTTTTTTTCCCCCACTCACTGTCCTCCTATCCTTGTGCCTCCTACGGTAACGTGCATTTTCTTTTGTACTTTCCACAACTGCAGGTTTAGATTTTTAAATCAGCTCTTGAACTCGCATCGTTTGCCGCTCCTGCGCTGTGATCTATTTGATTTAGTTTCTTCTTGATTCTCTGGAACCCGCTGCAGACTCAGAGACGCAGTTTTCTCTGAAGTTATGTATAAACCCAGCACACCTCTGTCCTCGCCTTGATCCCTCGCTGCTCCTCTCCCTCCCTCATCAGTATGACAGCTGGGTTTGCTAAGCGAGCTTTTGATAGACTTTCGTTAGGTTTGGCCATCTGAGATTTGGCTTTAGCTCTCCATCCCTTTTTTCCCCCTCTCTTGTCTCTCTCCTGTGGGATTTTACAGATGCCCTCTCAGACTGGCTGCGTGAGGGAGTGATAGAGGGATAGATGGAGGAAGGTAGGAGGGACAGAGGCTGAGGGGTATTAGATGCGTGAACACAGCTGGGGCCCTAGTTACCAAAGAGATGCTAATGGCCGTCTGCTGGCATTAGGGGATGGAAGAATGGCCGACAAACTCACCGCGAGAGGAGAGGAAGCTGAACACGTGTGCAGAAATTCAGCAATTAAAAGACAAAAGTAGAAAAACACTCAAAGAACGCAGACCTCCGCCGAGCTCTCATTCCCCTTATAATCAGATTTACATCACCAAAAGGTTATAAATTGTTCTTGGTATCTTCATACACCAACCATGAAAAGTAAAAGTGGGTCGGAGTTGATGTGTAATTTTAACAGATTTTTACATCCGTAAATGGAATTTTTTATATTAAAATTTTGTGTTTTTTCCTGACTCCATTCTGGATGAAATTCGGTGGCGAGATAGAGGTCCCCACCCTACATGGCTGCGTCAAAGTCCATAAACATCGGCCAATAATCAACCGAGATATTTCAGAACAAATTTTGAAGCTGCATTGACTGCAATGTTACCTAAAATGTAAGCGATCCAGAATCCAGGATCTCTTCTGGATCATCACCGAAATGTAATAATCCGTTCCTGGTAACATTCCCACCATTTCCTGAAAATTTAATGAAGATCCATCTCGAACCTTCTGAGTTATCTTGCTAATGGACAGACGGACAAACAAACGGCAGCAGAGGTAATGATGCTAAAAGGTTAGGAAGAAGCTTTTAATGGCGAGTCATAATTAGCTTCTTGATTTTTTTTTCTCCCACCATGGGGTTCTTTTTGGGGGGTCTGAACGCCTGCGAATAACTTTTCTTCAGCAAAGAAGCAGAAACCGAGGTTGTGCGTGGACTTGTTTGAGTTTAACCAGCTGAAGTCATTCCAGATAGCCTACAGAAAAAAAAAAAAAGATTCCTCCCCACTTCGCGCCTTTTAGCCGTACTCACTTGCAGCGGTTATCATCCGTGACAGAGGTCAAGAAAGGTTGCGGGCTAAGCACTCCTTTGTAGAGTCAGTGAAGGACTCGTAGCTGTCCACGATGTTTCAGTGGGAGAACAATGCCCCCCCCGGTATGTCGGTGGTATTTGAGCGGATGTTTTACTTGTCAGCAGATTACAATCAGCGTTGTGACTTTGTGACGCATCAATATTATGTTGAATCTAATCCGTAGAAGTTCCTTGTTTGCAAAGATTCAACGGTGGACAGAAGAAAGCACACTTTTTCTATCACTAAGTACATTTTGACTGCTGGTAGCTGCAGCTCTCCTTGCAGTCCGCGCAGTCTTAAATAATTGATCTCCTTCCGCCGCTCTCCTTCCATCTTGCGCTCTCTCTTCATGTCGCTCTCTGTTGCTTCTCTCGTTCTGCCCGTATTCCTTTTAGCACTTGCTTCATTTGTTTGCTTTGAGGAGCTAAATCTTGTTTTTGCGTATTAATAAATCAAGGCGGATTATCTCCGTCCTCCACCGCTGCCCCCCGCCCCCCCGTAGCGCCCTCACCCCTCTCTTTCTACACCATATTTACGGCCGGGTGGCTTTGTTTGCAGAATGCCCCCCACCTTATACCACAGAGGCCTGGTGTGCTAGGCTAATTAGATTAATTCCAGTGCCTGTAATGATTGCTCACCATCTATTTTTAATGACTGGTGCATATCAAAGAGTAGTAAAGCATGCTACCAGTGAAGCCTGCTCCAAGTCTCCCAGTAAGGTGGGTGGGTGGGGGGGGGGGGCACTGGTTTAGTGTTGGAGTGTTTGCATATGTGCATGTGTGTACATTGTCGTCACCGCAGGCTAAAAGGGAACATGGGTTCATCTTGACCTCTACCTGGGGCCCTAAACATTAAATCACTTAAAGTAATTTATTTACGTTGTAGTTGTGATATAAATTTTATTAAACTGATTTTTCTAAATACTGTGAGGAAGTGGAAAATATAATAAATAGTCAAAGTTAAGTTATGCTTCAAAACAGATGAAAAAAGTAAACATTATTACTTTAATGTAATCCTGTATTATTATGGTATTGTACTGTATTATTACATTATTACTATTTTTTTGTTCTGTTACTCCTATGTGATGTTTTTTTCCCCACTTTCCAAACTGCTCCTCTTGCACTAAATCAAACAGCAAGGCCTCTCCGTCATATGTCACCCAGCATTAAGCTCCGGCTCACACCTTTCCATCCCTGAACATGTGTGTTCATCGCCCCTCTTTATGCATCTGAGATGTTGCTCATCTTTAATAGATAGATTTAAGTCTCGTCCCCCTTTCCTCACCCCTCTGACTCTTGGCCTGGTAAAAGGGAGTATAAATATTTGAGAAGCAAGCATTTCAAAAGTGGGGGTGGGGAGGGGCATTTAGCGTCACCATTTGGAGACACAAATCTGAAATGAGAGACTGTGTGTAGTCAACGAAGGATGAAAGGGAGGAAGATCGTGAGGCAAGGACTAGAAGTCATCCAGGACACGCCCTCCGTCTACTTAACATATCTGGCTCTCCTGATTTTCTTCTTCTGTTTTCGTGTGACTTAAATGTCTCACACTCAGACACACACCGACACACACACACGCACAGGGTGGATTTCTATAAAATATTAAAGGAGGTGTTTCCTATAATTATAGCGCTGTTTGTCTCTGTCTCAAAGCTGATCTGTAATTAAACAAGATTGCACACGCATAGGAGGATGCAAGGCAGGCGCGCACACACACACACAGGCACACGCACACCGCCACCCACCCACTCTACACACACTGACCGAGGTGCCGATTTGTTAGTAGATTGCTGTAATTCATACTCTTACAACACATGCTCAAATTTGTGTACACACACACACACACACAACCACATGCATCTTTACCTCATTTCCACAAGAAAAGGCAACAGTCTGTATTATGCTATCGTTCGTAGACACCCCTATTGTGAAGTTATCTCCATAACTATCCATATATTGATCCACCTCCCTCCTTCCTCCTCTTTAATTCTCTCTCCATCTGCCCCGCTCCCGTCCACCCCTCACCCAAACCAACCCTTATCTAATCTGGCTATGCAGCTAATGGCAGCCATTCCCGTCCACGAACAAGTGCCATAATGTGCTCGGGTAAGCCGTTATGATGTGAAATGACCCTATTGATTGGCTTGCATCCCCACTGGCAAAAAAAAAAAACAGAAGTGGCGGCAGTCACTTATGACTGTTAATGAGCTGCGGGGATGGGCCCTAAGTGGCGCAGCATACATGCACAATCACACCCACATACACGCAAACACACGCATGTGTGCGCACGGATGTAGACTTGCGCACTTTGCATGATCGCGGCGGCATTACTCCTACCTGTCTGTGTCCCGCCACACTTTGGCTCGTTAGTGATGGGAGGTCCCACCGTGTGGGGCATGTGACGAGCTTTTAATGGCTGCCGCTACGCCCTGTCACGTCGCGCTTTCAATGACTATTGCATCGGTTGTGCGTCTGTCGGTTGGACACACCTGGTGCGTCTGAAACGAACAAAGCGAAAACTGTTTTTTTCTGAGGAATGATGAGCGTTAGCTTTTTGAGTGCTAACAGCTCGAGACGTGCGCCGACGCAGGCGGTGTCATAGAGGAAGTGCAATGACGGCCAAATCCAATCTGGGAGGTGTGGTTGGACACAAAGCTGTCAGGGCCACAGACGTGCGTGCGGATTTGGCCCTGACACTGCGCCGTGCAGACGGGTGAGAGGGTGTGTCGTGTTGCTGCACGCCGTATGTGTGTCTATACAAATGCTTCTCCGAGCTGGCAGTGCCGCCTGGGGAAAGTCCCCGGGACACATCCAGTCAGCTGCAGCGCATGTATTACACATGGCCTTTTATTCCATCGTCTTGTCTTTTCATCTACCGCTACCATCAGAATGCTTCCTGCTATTTTCTTCCCATCTCGGGACAAACGAATAACAGATGTGAGAGGTTGGAACGCACCCTCCCCTTCACCTCTCCCCTCCTCCTCCTCCTCCTCCTGTGCTGCGACGAGTCTGTGACAACCTTTACACTCACTTTCTCCTACTTTCCCACTCTTTTGTTTCCCTGAAGTCTTGCCCATCCCTCGTCCGCTATGCGGGGACATACAGCTGCACCCATCGCCCACCCACTCCCACTGGATGGCTATGACAGAGGCTCTTTTGTGTCTGTGTGCGCGACGTGGATAATTCTAGTATACATGTACCGACGGGTCTTCATCCTCAGGGTTCCCCTGTCTGAGCAGTGAATCAGAGATTTACTTAATTTACTGGAATGGCAAGTCAGCACGGATTGGGAGAATAATTTTGTCTTTTTTTTTGTGTGCACCGAGACACATAATTTATTTTGGTGAAACTGGGAAGCGCTGTGGAAACTAAAATACCTCAATAGAGACTTGAGGTCAGGTTAAAATGTTGATTTTTATTTTTTTGTCCTTGAAAATATTCCGTCAATCAAGAATTTTCAAAATCAAACTAGAATTCAATACTTGTTCTTATTTATTCGATGCCTAAACACATAAATCAATGATGTATCAATGTTCCATACTTCAAATAGATTGATTTATGCAAGGCCGTGGCTGCACAAAGGATATAGTGAGGTGTCTGGGAAGAGTCAATGTTTTCATATGTAAGCCTTGGAAATTAATGACCTAATATCTGCAATAAGAACGCTTGTTTTACAGGCATAATCCTCTCGCTGTTTCTTGGGAAGACAAGAGCAACCGAATCAATGAAGGTTTAGGCTCTAGGACATTACAACCACACGCACGGCCTCTCGCACACACACACACACACACACACACACACTCACACACACACACAGGGGTTTATAGCAGATCTGCTGCGGTGCTGCAGGAGGGTGCACTCAAATCCCATCTTGAAAACCTGTGACTATTAAATACTTTTCAATTGGTATTAATTTCCTTTTATTTAAAGTGATTATGATGATTAAATAGAATTTCGCCAAAAACCTTATTTCAAAGCGGAATAAAAAAAAAACACACACACAAGCATTTCATGACATTTGGCAGTTCTTAAGAGAAGCAATCAATCGCTGTGTTCAGTCCAAGGCTGAATGTACCTGCATTCTACACGGTTAAAGCACATGTTCGAGGAGTGATTTATCACTATCATTTTACAAGTTCACAAACGACACACTCTAAGAATTTATTCTCAGATTATGGAGCCCAGCCTTGCCGATCTTATCTTATAATCGAAGTCGAGACAAGGGCTTTTATGCGGCTGAAGAGCGTTACTTTCCTGTTCACACACACACACATATACACAGACACACACATGTAAAATGACAATGCCATTACTTAAATGGAATCAGGAAGACAAAGTAGAAAGATAAAGGGAGAGAAGTTATGTGAAAATGCTAAATTCTTTTGTTATCCAAATGAATGAAAAGCAAATTGACGCATCGAGACCAGGACACGCAACTGCTGCAAAATTAGCTCTGCAGTAATGTGAGGGGGCAAATAAAGGGCCGGGGCGCAATGTGGCAATGGCTCAAAGGCGTCGAAAAGGGCATTTGATACTATTTGCAAGAAAGTCCTCTTAAGGCGTTCTGGCTGTTTCCAGCTGACCTTACCCATCTGACCTCTGACCTCTGCAGCGGCCTGGGAAGCAGGCAGATAGCTGATTTTTCGGCTCGTCCCGTTGATCCGAAAAAGAACTGTGTGCTCTCAACTTCTCAGTACTTTCTCTAGATATTCTCAACAGTAGAGACTGTTCAGATGACCTTTTTAACAGAGCTGCAGCCTCGTGGCACACGGACCCCTGCATTCGGGCTATGCGACTCCCAATGCCGTCTTTTTAGATCCACAGGAGGCCGTGGCGGCTGAGGAAAATGAAAGAATAGGAGGCACACAAAGAACAATCATTAGAGCGCACGGAAGGAGGGATGAGGAGATGTGGCTATGTGTGAGAGAAGGAGGAAGGGTTCTCAGCAGTCCCAGAGCATCTGGCAACGCGTTGCGGGGCGCCACGGTCCCTGTCATTAATTGTGATGTAATCATTTAAGCCATCAGGACTAAACGAGCCATTTAAGAGACACTCAGCGCGACACTTCTGTCTTGAGAGCCTCTGTCTCTGTGCACTGCTGGCATCGACGCACCGAGAGGAAGATGTGTGTGTGTGTGTGTGTGTGTGAAAGAACAGGGTATAGAAACTAAATCATGTGCACTTTTTTTTCCCTCTGAAGGATAAAAGTAGAACCATTATTTTAGATAAAAATGCTTTGAATTGTTATTAATTCATGTCGAAAAATGTGGAATAAATTATGTCATTTGCATGAGAAATCGGTTTGTGAGGGTGGAATTCATGTTGAACTCAGTTTCCCAGTATTCTGAGTCAAGTTTAAGGAGCACACAGCTTGCAGGTTTGGGTCTTTGGCTTTTGGACCACCTAAAACAGCCTTACAGCAATGGATGGGGAAACAGTAAAAGCATGATGAAGACGAGGAAACACAACAGTGATTGTAATAACTAACACAATTTAACACCACTGCTAAGTATAAATCAAACTCAACAACCAGTAACCCTAACCCAGAACATGCTGTTTACATTTATTTGGTTTGTGCTTCGACTTTTAAACCTTTCTTGAACCTTTGCTTCTAACTTGATTAGACGGAGACCCATTGTGTCGACGTGAAGACCGCAGGGCTGAAAAGCATTAGAAGCTCACCACTAAATGAGCACAAGAGCAAAATGTGGTTCTTTTTATATAAATATCCAGACTCTGCTAGAACATGTTTAAACAGCAAACATGTCAATTATCTAGTCCAGGCACGACCTGTGTTCTATACCGTCTCTGAATTATTTCAGTGATTTGCAACAACAGCACAAAGTGTGCAAGTCACGATTATAAAAGTTGGTGAATCGAACAACAAACTATTACTGGTGTGCCACAATTTGCAAACTATGTGCCATCATCAGAGCTGTAGTGGAGTGAGGAACCAAACCACTGACTAAATCCGCCATGAAATACTAGACTGCTGCAATAAAACCGGAGCATCTGTACCAAACTGGAAACAGATGAACCCTGTCAAGGATACATTCTGTTTTCTTCCCCCCCCCCCCCTTCGTTCCTGTGAGGCTGCAGGTCTTCTCTGGTTGAGAAGTGAGAATTGTGATCCTGTGCATAATTGCATTATTATGTGTGTGTGTGTGCGTGTGCAGTGTTTTGTGCACGCACGCGAGTCAAAGGGTGTGCATTGCCGTACTCTTGTCGGCCTTTGTGCACATCGTGTTATGGCCTTCACAAGTACTGAGACCACAAAGGAAATCCATTGCCAACAACAGCACAGCGACTGGCAGGGAGCCATACCACCCCAGAGGCTTACGGGATAGGGCTTACAACCAGAGATGAAGTGTAGGAGGGTGAAATCTTTTTTTAGGGTCACTCTGTACATCGTGTTCAGTTAGTCCTCGGAAAACTTTCATACGTTTCCTAGAATTCCAGATTTTTTTTTTTTTTTTTTACATTGTCAATAATGGCTGTTTTTGTTTTGTACATGGGGAGATGAAAAAAAAAAAAAAAAAGAGCGCTCGGCCTGTAGACTGCACTCAATGTACAAATCGGGCTATTAATACCAAGTATTGCACTGATGAAGAGCAGAGTAGCAGAGATTTATAGACTACATTAGGACTCAGATGAAAACATTATGGTGCTTATCGTGAATTAGGGCATTGGCTCTCTGCCTCGCCTGCTCCTGGGAAGAGCAAGTGATATCCCGTTACTTCCTCAAACCCCTCAGTCAGAGGGGACAAGTGCGCTTTCCCATCCCAGTCCTGCAGGAAAATTATTTCCAGCGTGTTCGCTTTTAGTTAAATAATGATATCTGATATTTGGAAGGCCATGCTGGTCACACCGTACAGATGTGCAAATGTTGATCGGTTTATTATCCTTATAAACATAATGAATGGAACGGAACGGAAAAGCGGGCTAAAGGAACGGTAACGGTGTTTTAAATCTCCTCGTGGCTCAGTTAGACAATGTGTTATGTTAGTGCTAAATCATCCGAGTCGGTGTTAATCATCGACGTACAATTTCTAACAGCGTTGTGTCGGATTGGAACCCTGAACCAGAAACCACCACTCCCTAAGCTCCCCTCATTCTGCTTTGTCTTGCCATCCTTTTGTTCAGCCTTAGCATCGGCCTGTTGAAGTAGCAGATGCACTCTATGTTGGAGATTTTGTTTCAAATCTAGCTTATAGTCATTCGCCAGAATTAAAACTTTGATGCTGCCATTCATTGGGCTTTTCTGTTTTTGAAATTGGAGATAAATTGTTCTGGGTTTAGGATCAAAATGTAGTTTCATTCCAGTGTTGGGATCGCCTGCTGCATAGGAATCAAGCACGGCTCTCAACCACATGTCGCCAGGACCGAAGAGTACAACAAGCTATTTGTATGAGAGCTGACAGAAGAGAGGGATGTGTGGAAGAAAACCTTGCCATGAATGCAGAAAAAAAACATGTTTTTTTCTCAAATGGAAGTCATCCTATTTCCTGAACATTACACATTTCTGGCGAGCATTCAGTAGAAGTCATCACTTCTCCGTGTTTTATGACTCCTTTAAACAAGTCGCGTTTATCCCCGGGTTACACTCTGGGGTTGTGTACCCCCCCCCCCCCTGCTGACTTCAGGGAATCTTTTTTTTTTTTTTTAATGAACAGCTCAATATCTAATTTATTAAAGTGGCTGTTTTATTTGATGCGTTTTCCTTACTCCAGCTGAATAAAGGGAACAAGCCAGGGGATGAGGAGAGACGCCCTCCATTGATAAATGCTCTGTTGCAGACACAAAGTGCTCCAAGCGTGCGCCTCTCGTGTCCCTCACGGACTTATAGGCTCCGGCTGTTCGCTGCTCCTTCTCCGCTGGGAGCGGGAGCTTTACCTCGGCTTGGCTGCTGAAGGGCGCCGGCAGCGATCGGTCTCGGACAGCGTCTCATCAAGAGGCAGGCTACAGGAGAGGGCCTGGCAATCGATGTGGGGTATACTGCACATGCCTTTTGTTTTCCTCTGCCTAAAAGATTTGCATCTAAAGCTCTACTTTGAGAGTGTGATTGAACAGCATGCACATTTTCTGTTCCTCCAGAAACACCTGTGGTTTGAGAGTTGATTTCTGATCAACGTTTTGATTGCATTGGGGAGGAGACCCCTTAATCTTGAGCGCTGAGTCAGTATGCCTTGATTCTGCACATTCAAAGCCAATCTTTTATTTCAATCCAGCTCATATTTTCATGTAGCAACATCCTCCATTTCCCTGTAATGAGCATTTCTGTCATTTAGCAGCTCGTCTGTGATCATCTCTGATCAACGGCTTTATCTGTATTTGTTCCAATCTTGACATGCGTGTCGCTCTCTAAGAAATATAAACACCAGCAACAGATTAAAAAACACCCCCCCCCCCCCACCACCACCACCACCACATCCAGAAGTGTAATAGAAACAAGCATTTCATAATATAAAAAACAGGGAATCTGATATACAGCAGGTTGAAGGCCCTGAAGAGAAAAAAAAAGTATAGAAAGAAAAGGTGTATTAAAGCAAAGAAGAGGGCCTTGGTGGAAATATGAAGGGGTAAGGATAAGAGTGGAAGGGGCTCCCTGGCGAGGGCCTGGGGGGCCGACTGGGGATGTGTCAGGTGCATGAGGCGCGCTCGGCGCGCTCGGCGCTGGACAGGGTTGTTGTTACACCGAGGGCAGCGCCACAAGTCCAAAAGTATTGATTTCCCGCCTTGTCGAAAGGAAAAGAACTGTCATGTGGAGAGCACTGACCTTGGTACACACACACACACACACACACACACACACTAAGACAACTATTCCCCCCGGCCCCCCACGGCACCGAGAGGAGAGAAGACAGGAGCGCTTCACACCGGCGGCAAGCAACAAACAAGGAGCTACCGAGACTGCTGCACGGGAGGGGAGGAGGAAGAGGAGGAAGAGAGAGGAGCTTGAGAGGAAGAAAGGATGGACACAGAGAGAGAGAGAGAGAGAAAAAGTCGGACCAGGAAACAAAAGAGAGAAGGGGGGGGGGCTAACAGTCAAAACCAGGGCCAGTTCCCCTGAGTTGTCAGTGGGCAGCCCAGTGTCTGGTTATTGCGCTGTTTGAAATGACAATGGCTTGACTTGTATTTTCCTCCCGAGACCCAACTCAGATCTATAAGGCAGAGGGGGGGGGGCAGAAAAGAAAAGAAAAGAAAAGGCTGGTCATAAAAGGAGACGAAAGAACAGTGAGAGGGAGGTAGGAAGCAGCGCGAGAGAAGGCATGACAAAAAGTGAAGTGGAGGAGGGGGGGGGGCTAAGGGATTGACTCCTTCTGTCTGTAC